>NW_003298819.1:316743-378040 GCF_000151645.1 Tuber melanosporum | reverse complement strand
CAGCGCATAACGTCTGGGGCACTTTATTAATGAGTTTTGTTTCTAACGTTTATCAATCATGGAGCTCTTCCAAGGGACAGGATCGCCAGGGGATAGCTATTGTGCAATCAGGTCACTGATGTCAGAATGTGTTGTAGTGTAAGACCCATCTGGTCGGGTCATGGAGGGAAGTGTCCGCTTGGCTTCTAATTTTCGTGCCAGCCAAAAAATGTCCGGGTCCTGACTTTCAGCTATCTTGGTCATGATGTGTTCGAACCTGGCCCTCAACAGGCAAGCCCGGTACACACTCCTAACCAGTTTGTAGTCCTCCGTCCACTTCGCCTTGCGCTTGGAGTATCGTCGTAGCCGAGCCACATCCAACCTCATCGTTTGCAACTCCGGTGTCCACCACTCGTACCGACCTCTGCCAACAGAGGCCCGTGGGAGTGCGTCCACCACATGCCTCACTCCTTCCCACAACTTCTCATCTCCCACCTCTTTAACAGTGTCTAACGGCTTCCCAACCTTTTCCCAAACTGCTTTTTTCCAAGCTGGCCTCCGACGCATAATATTGTCAGGGAGGTCCACCTTCAGCTTCAGGGCTTGAGCACTATGCTCACAGCCAGCAGCGTCCATGTATCGATGTTGGACATAAGGTGCCCGGTGCAGGCAAGGGTCGATTCTGGAAATATCTCGAAAGGTTAGTACTGTCAGTGGTACCATATTCATATCACGAGCCGGGGCCGTGAACTACTGTTTCAGCCACCGTCCTCCTGTATTGTTATGGTTCGCATTGGGGTCCCAGTCTTGATGCCTGGCGTTGAAGTCCCCAAATGCAATGTCAGGTTCTTCAAGCTCATCCAACCATCGAACAAACTGGTCTTTGGTATAGCCGGGTCGAAAGTAAACTCCAGTGAGTACTTTCCTTGTCCCTTTCTCCCAATACCCAATCCGAGCACTGCCTTCCCCATGCCCCACCACCTCAAACAGCCCACAAATGTGGGACCAAACAAATACCTCAACACCTGATCCTTCAACAAAGGAAAACAAATCCCACCCTTCAACATCTACTGGTATATATTGTCCCTTCCGATCAACGGGCGGTTCAATAATAAATAACAAATCAATAAAGAAAAACAAATCAAACGCCAGTACCTGATTCCGACTACTCCTCCCCACGTTTAATGCCAATGTCGTAATAAGTATTAAAAGGGGGCCTTGACTGATCCACTCAGGCCACAAAGGCCAGAGGTACAGGGGGAGCCGGTATCCGAATCCCGGGCAACCCAACTCGTTTCCTCATTACGGGACTTTGTGATGGTACCAGCCTTGGTTTTTAAAATCCCACGTGCCGGGGAGGGGGAAGGCCATTCTGGTTCCTTACCCTTGGCCTTTTCCAACTTATGGCGGGGAGTCTCATCTTCCTCATCACTGCTGATTTCGACCAGCCTGGATGTCGGGGACCTCCCACGGTTGCGGCTTCTTCTCCTATTCCCTCCTGGTTTCCTACCCTGCTGCTCCGGTTTTTTTTTTTTTTTTGAACGGTTCCTTGACGGGTTTTGTCGGTATGGCTGTTCCTTGCCCAGTAGGTGAGGAAGGTGGAGTTGGGGATGATGATTTGATAACTGGGCAACACTCATATCCTGTGAAGTGGTCCATCTGGTCGCCTAACCAATACTGTTTCCTGGTATATCCGCAGGCCTGACCCACCCCTCCGGGACACACCAGCTTGCTGCATATGTGCTCTTGAGAGAAATGTTCTCTAAAGCAGAATCGGCACCGAGGGGGGCGGCCACATGTCGCTTCAAAGTGGCCGGTTTCTAGGCACCTACCACATACCTTAAGGGGGCGATGCTCTTCAAAGACTCTGACATTGCGGGCACCTCCTCACAACCAAATCTTTCCCTCTGCCAGTCTTTCCTTGATGGCTTCATTGTTTTCCACCACAAATCGGATGCCACAACTTGCAACATTGGCCTGCCTCATGGCATGTATGGATCCCATAATGTCTGGCTGGGAAATAGTAACTACACCAGTATTGGATTGCTCCAGATCAGTACGAAGGCCATCAAATTCTGCGCTTCCAGTCCATCCTTCCACCCTCCAAATCGATCCCCATCCTGTGTCAGTAAGCGGGACACCAGAAACAAAGATCTTCATCTTTTCCAGATTCCTCTGGAATTCAAACTCCGGGAGTGACAATTCCTTAAGCAGTTCGAACCTGGCCTTGTCCAACCTGTTGTATAGCTCTGTCACGGAGTGTGCTGCCAAAGTCAGGAAGATGCATCTAATTTCTGGCCGGATGTGTCCTGCGCAAATATAAGGAGCATTTCTCCATATCTTTCCCTGATTGGAAAAGGTCATATTGATCCGATTTCGGATTGCCTCAATATCGATGCCTTCTGGCAGGGCAACCTTCTTCCGTGTGGTGAAGCGCATGGTGATGTGCCTTCCTCTAGCATTCGGGGTTGGCGACGAGTACGGTGGTGGTGGTACCGAGTTCAGTGGGTCTGGGGGTCCCATTAGTACCCGTCAGTATTCCTGTCGTATCTGAGCCATGGCTATTTTGACACTGGCCAGGGGTGCTGGCCTGGATTAAGCTGGCGTAGTAATAGGTGTCGCATCTTTCGGAGCCAATTCCTGTTTATCAGCCTTCCCCTGAGTCTTGGCTGGGGTCGCTGCCTCCCTTTCTTCACCAGATCCTCTGGCAGCCTTTCTTCTCCTTCTAGTAGTACCACTCAGGCATCTGCCATATTTCCTTCGTTCTTTCTTCTTATTTTCTTCCTCCCCCTCCTCCTTTTCCCAGTGAACAGACTTGCCTTCACCTCCACGGGCTACTCGCAAGACTACCCCCCCTTCGCTGGAGGAGCTGCCTCTGCTGTTGGACTGGTGGGATGAGGCCACTGATGTGGGCCGGACAGGACGTACCCATTCCTCTGGGCCAGCGGGGGGCTTGGGCACGTATGCCATTTGTTTTACTACCTCTGTAAAGGAGGCTTTAGCAGTAGGGGCCTCTGTAGAGGCCTCCTTTCTCTTGGGAGTAGGGGATGGTAGGATTGGCTCTGAAGAGACAGTGGAGGTGTTGTGAGATACAGCAGGGGGGGGGCGGCGGCGGAGGGACAACTTTACCTGAAGGGCTTCAATTTCCTCCCCTTGTCTGCCAACAATGTCAGTCAGTGCCTTTACTGCCCGTTCCCAGATATGAACTCGACTCCAGTAGTTTATCCTGTTTCTTGGACCTTCATCGTCAAAGGTGGGGCCACTGTTCATCCAAGTTCGTACATCCTGTACTGTGTCATCTTCAATCGACCCAGACTCTGAGGAGAGGAGAGGCTGAGTATTGCCAGACCGGATATCTTCCAGGCCTTCCAACATGGACCCGATTACACTACCTGAGTGGGGCCCAGGAGAGGGCGTCCTACCAGCATCCAGCATCTCACAGACACTTGCTATGATCGAGTCCACCTGGGCCACTATAGTGTCAGCATCCTCTGGTTGGGTTTCTGGGAGCTGAACTTCCAATGGGGTTGACTCGCCACTGGGGCCTTCTAGGGGGCTCTTCAGTTGGCCTCCGGGAGGTGACACCCATTGTTCAATAGTAGGTGGAGGTGATGAGCCCATAGCTGGTGAAGGGGCATAAAAGCTGTCCTCCAGACCAGTCGCTTCTGAGTTACGTCCATTACCTAGGCCCATAGTGGTGTCTCTAGCCATCACTACAGAGGTGGGCAGGACATCCTCAGTCATCAGCGGAGATGGAGAAGGGGGTGTGGTCTCGATTGTCGATGGGAGTACCACAGGCGGAGGGATGGCCAGGCACCCATGGTGAATGTTTAGGGGTAGGCCGGAAAGAGTGGGAACAATCTGTTTTTTCCGTCCCTCATCGACGTTGATAGCCCTCAAAAATTGGGGACCAAGGAGAGGAGCAGCAGATCGCTTATCGGGAGATGCTGACCGTATCCGGCGGCGTGTTCCAGAGGCAGGAGGGATATAGTCCTCGTTATCAGGGTCGTCCAGTCTGAACTTCGGGGTTTCGTAAAGAGCCCTTTCACCTGAAGATATTCCTGCCAGGAAGGAGGGAGTCAAGGAGCCAGTCCCGGCATTGTGAACCTGACGGAAGAAGCTGGGCGTCTTGTTTTGGATAGCCCTAGCGAGGGGAGGAGTAGTGGACCAAGAGTTGGCCTCAACTGTGGTGGCAGTCGAGTTGTCCTTGGAGGGGGGGATGGAGGACTCAGGGACTACAGCCTGGGAATCTTTGGGAGGGGAAGGTATAGGAGCTGGAGAATATTCCGAGCCATAGTCTGAGTTGAACTGAACGAAGAGTCCTGTGGTAGTATCCTTGTTCAAGCCACATGTGGCTGAACAGCCTCTCCTGATTAGGAAACCTCTTACTAAAACCTCCACTTCTTTAATCGTGGTAAGGGTCGCATCAGCGACCGTTTGCCGAACCAAATCATCAAACTGCAGGTTCACCGCATTCTGATACCCGTGACAGAGGTGAAACTGTAAGAAATTAAAGTTTCCTTTGGGTGCAACATATGACCGTGTAGTTGTGGGGATAAGGCCACGGCCAGTCTCAGTAGCAGGTGTAAGAGACAAGGCCGCATGAGCTGTCTCAAGCGAGGAGGAGGAGTGGAGTCGAACCGAATGGAGGACGACATCCTCGAAGGGGGGGGAGAATCCGTGGAGGAGGAGGCTGTCGAAGACGCCATCCTCACCCAAACTATACTCAGTGATTACCGGGACCAGGCCACGGATATCTCATACTAAAGTATCTTCTAAGAAAGAACAACTACTTCTAACCCACCGCCCGAAACGAAAAATGCAAACAAGTAACAGTAGATGAAGTATTTATCGTAAGCGAGATAAGGTAAAGTATTGGTTATGCTTACTTCCGACACGCAGTGCAAGAAGTAGGAAAAGTACTTAGAACAAAGTGTGAAGAACCTATCCTCCTCAGCCGCATCGGCCTCCTTATATAGTATTCTTCCCGCCCATATTCATGTGACCCAAAGTGGTCACATGTGCGAAACCAAATCATAACAAACTAGTCATGTGACCAAAGTGGTCACATGTTCAAAACCCATGACCTCGTAGTGAGGTCATGTGTAAAAACTCATAAACCAATCATAATGCAATAAACAAGTCATATGACTTGACTGAGTCATATGCGTAAAACCCATGACCTCATAATGAGGTCATGTGTGAAACATAAATCATATACGCAAGGCTTGCCCGCAAGGCACACTCACAAGGCATACTTGCTAGGCGCACGTCCCATAACTCATATTTGAGCCATGTGCGAAAGCATCACAAATCCTACACATAACAAATCATATGACTCGAATAGGTCATATGTGTGAAACAATAACATACCTGTGACTCATAACCATGTGTCATGTGAAACCCTTTGTCATACTAAGCTACATTCGTGACAAACGGAGTAAATCCGTCAACTACTCAGAAGGTTACTAGGCTTCAAAAATATAATACCTTTGGTATGGACCGTAAGTAACAGGACCTTTTCACATAAAGAGACGGTATTGAATAGCAAAGGATCTCAATAAGAGACTAATACATTCACATTCATCCTACAATATCTGAAAGAATCTAAAACTCCAAGGGATACTACTATAGAAGCCATTGGACTTCACTGAGTGTTGCAACTCTAGGTTTCGGAACATGTTTAGTTACGGGAATAACTTCCAATACTATAACAGTGATTGAAACCCTGTTACCCAGAGCAACCAAGGGTTGCCGACTGAGTATATATCTGTCAATCCAGTAGAATAGCTTTTTGCGAATTAGTAGGAAGTCCTCTGGAAGACATATATTGGTTGAGTAAGGAGTTATGGGAATTTAAAGTCAGGCGACCTGAAAAAAGATTGCAATTATGACTACCTTTGCAGATGCAACCCGCAAATGAAACTGATTATTTTATCAATGACAGAGACCATTGGAGCCTACTCAGTTTGACTTGAGAACTAGACTACAAGTCTAAAGACTCTAAGGATCGGATAACTACTATTGGGAACAGTATGGTTCCGAGTTAGTTATATTAGAATTGCCAAAGAGGGTGTGGTGATTTTCAGGGTCTCCAGGTGTTCACACCTTTCAAAAATATCCGACATTGTGAGTTATAATCAAAAAGGTACACAGTTATATGATAAATAGATGTAGTCCGTAAATACTCTGAGGCAGAATACGAATATTGAAGTGCCTCCCAAGCTTTAGATATCATCAAGCAACGGAGAAAAGACCTTAACAATATAATATTGTTTTACAATTCTATTTTACTTTACTGAATGTACTTCGCTCTTAGTAGTCATAAATGAAACAAGCGAACTTGAGCCTTCGTAGACAATCTCCATCTACAGAAACAAATCTTGATGGCCTAAACAATTCTGAAGTCTATCAGATTGTCTCTGTCTAACAATTTCAGACACTAATTACTCTTCATCTGAGCTGAATTGATTATGAGAATTCTCATGATCGGAGTCTTCTGCTGACTCAATTGATGAGAGAGGTACATCAGACATTGCTACAAATATCTAGTAGCATTTCTTGAGGCTTGCTATTTACTCTATTAGTATATAAGACAGAAGACAATCAATATGAATTCATGGGATCCTACAGCTAAACTGTTGTGAAAATTTAGAAAAAAATGATGGTGATAAGAAAGATATACTTATTTAATAAGTTTAAAGTGTTCAATGACTGATACAGTAGCAATTGAACTGCCTAAAGGTAGCTTTTTCAAACTCAATATCTTGAGACCAATGATATTACATAAGCAAGACATCAATGTTACAAAATGGTCATTCAACTTTAAAATATAATAGCTCAACAACCAGTTATCTATTTTATATAATTTTTAATTCTATGAATGCACAGGAAGCTAAAGATATTTTAGATGGTAAAAAGTGGATTTGAGAAACTTTTACTATTTTGGACATAAAACATGCTATAGAGGTCATCTGGACTTCTAAAATATTTTCTGAGCTACTGTACACCTACTTTACATGACTAGCTAGGTGGTTAGGCAAAAAAAAAATGTTTTGTGGTTGAGGCCCGATAATCAGGTTTTAACTTATACATACTCATTTAATCATATCTGCTATCATAAGAACTACTGGTAAGCTTCTAGTGTGCCCGTGTCAAAACTCTATCGACTGTAACGTCTCCCTACCTAACTAAAAGAAAAAAAAGAGGGCGGACCGAATGCCTTTGAATCTATCGCTATACGGGTGCACCTCAGCCGATCGCCTCTCACCCTCAAGGTATCCTCTACGGCTTGACCGTACCCCTAGAGTTCTCTCCTATACATTATGAATATTTCTCTCGTTTTTTCGGCCGTTGCCCATCTTACCCCCTTCACTATTTCCATGAAAATCAGTAATACATTTTTGGCGGTAACTTCATCTCAATCATGAGTTCCCCATTGCAGCTTTTTTTCTTGGTTCATCCCACCACCACTTCTATCTTACCCCGCTGGCTACTGCCTCTAGGATGTCTTCTCCCTACCAAATTCATGGCGAGTTGTGCTAATTATTGTACTGTGAGAAAGGATGGTGAAGTGGCATACTTCTAGTATAAAAGACGCATCAGATCAAAACTTTTGAGCTAATAAGGTATCTCTCTGATCATGTAAAATTATCGGAAAGGGATAAGAGTAAGTAACATTACATGGCTACCCCTAGTGTACTACATGTTAGCTTTCTAGCACATTTCAGTCACCAAATTCACGACATTTGGAGGCGCCATAACTTCGCTTGCGCGGAAGTGTTAGAAGTGCAAGAACTACTGTGGGTTATCCATAAATCGAGTGATAATATATGAATATTCGTCTTATGAACGCTGTTGGTAACTGGTTGTCGTTGGAAATTCGATATCCAAGTCCTACCGATGCTACTCGAGCAGTACTGGCGATAGGTCCTTGATATATTACGCACGGTGTCGCACGAAGAACGTGTTATCTGCTTTCATGTCTTGATTCCTCGAAAATGAGTAAAGCTGCTCACGGAATTTCTTCCACAAAAAAACTTGTTAACTAAGGAGAGGGACTACCACGAGATACAGGAACAAAATCGCCCAGCCTTACCCAACTATCCCAACGTGGGCCTAGGCTATGTCTTGAGGATATTATGGCACTTAGGGAGCGCCGTCTCAGTGCGGCGGATTGGGAGTCTTGCGTTACGGATTGCGATTCACAGGGGATCTGATAAGTCCTGATTAATATCTTAAACTCTCCTGATCATCTATCCGGTGTCCTAAGGACTGGAGAACCCTCGTCACCAGACCCGCACGTCGGAGTATCATAATAATATATACGAAATTTACACTAGTCGCTGAGTGTCAACGACCGAGCTCCAACTGACCGAAAACTAACCCTAGGTTTCGAGATTAGGGATACAGTGAGATAGAGAAGCCCTAATCGAGGGGTGCGGTGAAATATTCCCTTTGTAAGACCGAGTGTTTTCTATGGGACCAAGTGTCTCTGATACAGGTGATCTGAGAGTGGTGATAGGGTACATGCACAGTACAGTACCGGTGCAGTACCGCACATCGTACATCTGATACTAGCCACTGCTCTGAGAGCGTGAAGTGTATGGTGCTGATCGCAGGGCGAGAACTGGGAGGTCCTGGTTGTGAGAGAGTGCCCCGGCATCCTACAGCACCCTGCAGCACCCGTCGGGCTGGGGAAGGGAGAGATAAAACATGGGAAGGGAGAGGCTTCCGCCACATGGACCAACCGGCCCATCGTCCAATGTCGCAGCGCGCGCCACCGTACCCCATCCAATACCGGTACCGCACTCGAGTGCTGCGCCCAAATCGCCCCACAACATCCCTTCCCTGCAGAAAGACATCAGCAGAGAAGCACTACCGAAGCCAAATTCTTCCTCTTCCTCTACTCCCTCCCCGATCTTTTCTGCCGCCCACAGCAAGCGAGCTTCCTTTTCTTTACTCAGTCTTCCCTTCCTCCCCCCCCTTCCCCTCTTCCTTAACGTTTGGTCCCTTTATCGTTCTCCATTTACGCTCCCTCCTTTGCTGCCCCCTTCCCTTCTTCTGGTCTGGTTGGTGGTTTTCGCACTGTACTGTACTCGTACGGCACTTGGTGGGGCGGTCTGCCTTCAATTTTATTTCCCCCTCCCTCTTTCCGGCCCTAATTTTTGTTCCTCTTCTCGATTTGTTGGAGTTGGTCGTTTCTTCCCAATTTCTTTTTTTCCATTAAATTTTGAGCACGCTTTTATTCCCTAGGTTTAAGGGGCGGTTGCTGCCCCGCGTGCAGCTTCAATCCTGTGCTGATCCGCGCAACTGTTGGCTGTCGCTCCTTTCAACGTCCCTCGCTTTTTCCTTCTTTCCCTTAATTAGCCCGATTACACACGCACGCAACCTTATTCTCGTCGTCACACTCCCTATATCCCTGGAGCGAACCCGACGAGTATCCACGGGATACCATCGTCATTCTGTCTGACTTCTGCGGCGGTTCAGGGAAACCCTAACTTCTACAAAGGGGAGCGGAGCTTCGGTTGCTACAGGGTGGACAACCCGTAACACATCTGATCCAAGACACCACCATAACCACCATCCATCTCAACTACGGTCATGGACAATCGGCGTCAATCAGCTGGAGGAAGGGGTGGAGGGGGAGGAGATCGTAACAACTTCTCTGGAAGCAATGCTAATTATACTGGAGGTCCAGGAGGGAATCTTGCCGCACTGGATTGGGTTGTCGGTCTTCGGTAACTCGTCAACCTTTCCGCTCTTCGTACCTAGCTAACAAACCATGCCACAGTATCCGTGTTGTCACGATAATCGATGATACCTATGAAGGGACTATCTACTCTTACGATCCCTTGACCTCAACTCTTGCGTTGATACAGTCGCCTGCTCACCCTCCCCCTACCCCGGTGAATGAGAATGCGAATGTTGCACAATCGTATTCTCCTCAGGACTATCGCATCCTCAAAATCTCGTTCCTCAAAGAAGTTGCGGTCCTTTCAGCGCCAAAACAGCGCTCGGTTGCACAACCGTTCACTAACGCCGAGCCCAAAATCGGAACTGTCGATATTGCGGCAGTGGCTGCTCGAGAAAAGGACGCAGCCAGAGTGGAAGCTGAAAGAATTGCAAATAAAGGAGTCGGTGTTACTAAGGAAGCGCAAGACATTTACGATGCGTTGGCTAGAACGTACGTATTACCGCCTCAATCCCCAGCGCCGCCGTATCGTGGGGTGAGGTTATGTTAACCCTTTCACGGTATGGTATAGAATGAAATGTAGGTGGCACGATAAACAAATCATCGTTTACAATGACGTTATTATCGACGAGCCGTATACTGTGGATCGCGTTAAATCGAAGGATCAAAATGCCTTGATTCATGTTAAGAAAGTGGTATGTGTTTGAAGCTCGGGCCCATTTATATATGTTCAGAGTCGGGTCTGACTGGAATAGCTCGAGGGGGAACGCCGTAAACTAGAGACGCAGCGGAGGGCTGCCACGCCTATCTCGGGAGAGAGGAAGGGCGGATAAGATAGGGCACGATGCATGAGTAATAAAGTACGATAATTTAATAGTAAATTCCCTTTTTCCGGACTTTATTTCAGCGGTGCAATGGGATATCGGATATTGGGGGAAAGGAGTTCTATTTGAGGGGTACAAAAAAGCATTCAAACATGGGAGAGAGGTTGTCGGAGGAGCGGGAAAGCATTGTATTTTTCCTCTTTACGAGAAATAACTCGACGTCTATGAGCGTATCATACATAGGAGGAAATCTCATCACTTAGGCTCGACCATCATTGCGGGCAAGGCTACGGTTTGGGGCGGGCCAGACGTTCGAACGGTAAACTAAGTTAAACATAAAGACTTAGTGTGGAACCAAGTTGAGCCTCAAGCAGCCCACCATCAAAGGTCACCCGCGAACTCCCTTGCTGTCCGGGTAACCCTTACCGGCAGGACCCTTGCTTTTTCTTTTCTTTTTTTCCGGTTACCTGGCGAACTGATCACTGCCCCACAAAAAGTTTATCTGCCCCGCGACAATCATAATATACCCGTAATACAGAAAAAGAAACCTCCAGGAAAAAACACCCTCGGCGAACCTTTCTCATACCGCTGTCATACAAAAACGCTGACCGCGCGCTCACACAATGGCGACAACAATATCAACCCCAGCGCCCACAGACCTGAACACAACCATGCTCCTCCTCGCCTCAGCAGACCACAACACATCCGTCCTAACCTCCCTGTTAAAAACCTCATCCCCGAATGTCCAGGATCCGGATAGCAAGCGGACGCCCCTGCACGCTGCCATTGCAGGATGCGACAAAGACGATCCTCCGGAGAAATTGAGGGCGGCAGAGGATACGCTTAAACTGCTCTTGCAGAATGGGGCCATTTGGAATGACTTGGATAGGGATGGGGAGACACCAGGGTGTGTTGCGTATAGGCTTGGGTTGAAGGGGCTGTATGAGGTTATGGTTGAGGCGGGGGTTAGGGCTGAACTGATACTGGCGAGGCTAGGGGGGTGGGAGGAGATTGAGGATGAGGACGACGAGGATGGCGGGGGCGAAGCGGCAGAGGGGGCGGAAAGGGCTGAAGGGGGAGGAAATGGAATTGGGGTTGCGGTAGAGGTAGTATCGGAGGAGAAAGACGTCAACTCGGAAAACTACCTAAAGTCGGAATTGAAATATCATGAAGACAAACTCCTTGACTCGGACAATAACAGTGTAATGATGGAGTGGGAGAGAGATATCATGGAGCGAAGTGTCGAGGCATTGCTCCCCGGCGACAAACCAGGAAGAAGTATTATGAACATTGGTTTCGGAATGGGCATATTCGACACAATAGCCCAGAAGAAAAACGTCGCCAGACACATAATTGTGGAGCCCCACAAAGACGTCCTGAGAAAGATGAAGGAAGAAGGCTGGGACAAGAAGCCCGGAGTAATGATTCTAGAGGGCCGATGGCAGGATGTTGGTTCCCCAGGCAAACACAGTCCCTCATCCCCTGCCCCGCTATCTTACTCTCAATCGGTCATTGACACGCCAAACAGGTCCTCGGCTCATTAACCCAAACAGGAGAAACCATGGACGCCATCTACTTCGACACCTTTGCAGAGGACTACTCTCAATTGAAGCTTTTCTTCTCAGAGTACGTCATCGCACTGCTCGCCCAGGAAGGTGGACGCTTTAGTTTCTTCCACGGACTCGGAGCTGACAGGAGGATTTCTTACGATGTTTACACTAGAGTTGTGGAAATGGATCTGTTCGGCGCTGGGCTCGAGACCACTTGGGAGGCTTTTGAACTGGGCGAAAGTGAAAGGCGGAAGGACCAGGCCTGGGAAGGCGTAAGGAGGAAGTATTGGACCCTGGGAGAATACAAGTTGCCCATTTGTATGTTTATGGAATAGAAATTACCTTTACGACTCCTTGTACCTCTCGTGAAAGCGGATCTGCATTATGGGGCGGCATTACATATTTGCTGTCTCCCCATTTCACCTTCATAATATCATGCGTGATACCGATAACGTAAACCTGCCCCCCCAAAGCCTCCGAGGCTCGGCACACCGTGGGTGTTCATAGGACGAAAAAGTATTGTGAAAAATCCGGGTATTGCTAAATAGAGCTGAAAAATGAAAGTATAAAAGAACGGTCGCCATTTGCCGTGATGTTGAATCCTGCATGGTGCCGCGGGTTATTATGTCTTGCGAACTTTGTGACCTTTTTTGCGGTTGCCAAGATGATAAGCGTGCAGGGATTAATGATTGATCCCGAGGATGGGTGAAGAGACTTTTTTTTTTCTTTCCCACTATTGGATCAGGGTCCTTACTCCAATACTGGAGGTATGCCGGTGACTCTGGCCGGGGGGGTTCGAGATTTCGTTTTGGAAATTGTGAGGGGTCATGGATGGGGGGGGGATTTTTGGGTGTCCCTGGTTGGGTTCAACTTTCGTCATTTAGACTATATAATACAACAGATCTCCGCCATATCTGCTGTGGGGCAGACAGACGTGCTGTGGTGATGATGTCGAAGGCTTGAAGCAAGCGAGGAATTGATGCATGGTTAAAGTAAAGTTAACTTGTAGGACGTTGCGCGAGCGGTGCAAATTATCAATTGAAAAGGGTACCCAGCGTAACTTTGTGTGCCGGCTGGTCGCACCCTGGACACTCATTGCTGGAGGGAGGGAAAGGAAGGGCACATCCATCTCACAACTAACCCTCCCCCGTCACTGGACCACTATCCCACCATCGCCCCCTTCCTTCCTTGCATTTTTTTTCTTTCCCTCTGTCGGATGATAAAGATTGGACTACTGTAACCGGTAATTTAGTCTTGGTGCAAAGATAAAATCCCCCACCCTCCCTTCAACCACTCTCCTCTTTCCTCCTTCCTCCTTCCAACCACACAACAGAACTAAACGGCAAGATCGTTTTGGTCACTTCATTAACCTCTTTTTTCAATAAACACCCTTTTCAAACTTTAGGCCTTGACAATTCCCTTTTTATCGAAAGGGACTTCTCGCTTGTCGGAGGCATTGAAAGGTTGCCCGTATGCGATTGTTTCCTTCCGAATTCACTTCACAGGTATGTTTTCTTCTCTTTATTGTATTGTCATTACTATCTGCAGTCTTGCGCTGGTCATTTGTCTGCTCCCGCTTTGGCATGCTATATCTCTTGTTGGTTCAACTTGAGTTGGCCTTGTTTGCGTTTGTTTGCACGCTAGAATTTTTCACGCACACCTGCTCTATCTCAGCACGAGTTCCCCCCCCACCTCTTTCTTGCTACCCTTAAATTCTTTATCCTTCCTCCAGAATTGGTTCTGTTCACTCCTTTTTCTTATGCATATTATTGCGCCGTACCCTGAATTGACTGGCTGGCTTGCTGACCGGTTTAAAGGACTACATCTCAGGTACGCAGCGTGCTTGTCGACCCCAAATCCGATCCGGGGATGGAGGGAAGAGGGCTTACACTGCTGAGAGCTGATACTAATATCGGTGGTAGATCACGTCTGGAAAAATTCATCATTCTAAACCGGTATCCTCCGCCATTGGATATCAAAAAATCAATTGCAAAAATCAATTACATTTATACCCTACCCGGACATCAATCTTTTCCAGACGATGTTTGCTCGCCAGATCTTGGCAAAGGGCTTCAAGCCTTCTGCTGCGGCTGCCCGCCTTAGCTTCAGAAATGTGAGGGGTTTAGCTACCATCACCGGTAGTACTGGTAGACAAATGCCGCAGCCCACAAGGGAAAGGAGCACTCCAGTCAGTCATGATCGCGCAACCTTCACTATTAGGGTATTATCACCTCCCCCGCTATCTGCATATAATATTTCGGTCCTGATGGATTGTAGAACGGTCCTATCTTTCATGGCAAGTCGTTCGGAGCTCGTTCCAACATTTCCGGAGAAGCTGTTTTCTCCACCGCCCTAGTCGGATATCCCGAATCCATGACAGACCCATCCTACCGTGGGCAGATTCTCGTCTTCACTCAGCCGCTTATCGGAAATTATGGCGTCCCCTCTGCTGATAGGGATGAGCACGGGTTATTGAAGTATTTTGAATCTCCCAACATTCAGGCTATCGGAATTGTGGTTGCCGATGCCGCGCTCAAGTACTCGCATTGGACTGCTGTTGAGTCGTTGGGTGATTGGTGTGCCCGTGAGGGTGTTCCCGCCATCACCGGTGTTGACACCAGAGCGATTGTTACCTACCTCCGAGAGCAGGGTTCCTCGTTGGCTAGGATCACCATTGGCGAGGAGTACGACGCTGACCAGGACGAGGCTTTTACCGATCCTGAACAGATCAATTTGGTCGAGAAGGTGTCTACCAAGGCTCCGTTCCATGTTTCGAGTAACAATGGTGACTTGCACGTTGCTGTTATCGACTGTGGTGTCAAGGAGAATATCTTGAGGAGTTTGGTCGGCAGGGGTGCAAGTGTTACTTGCTTCCCATGGGATTACCCAATTCACAAATACGCTCACCACTTTGACGGCGTTTTCATGTCTGTTTCCCCCTCTTCCTGCTTTCTCTGGAGATCATCCGCTGATGAGACATTAGCTCCAATGGACCCGGTGACCCGACCCATTGCCAGAAGACCGTCTACCATCTTGGCAAGTTGATGGAGAAGTACAATGGCCCTATCATGGGTATCTGCCTTGGACATCAGTTGCTCGCCCTAGCTGCTGGTGCAAAAACAATTAAGTTGAAGTACGGCAACCGTGCGCACAATATTCCCGCCTTGGATCTCACTGCTGGAAGATGCCACATCACCTCGCAAAATCACGGTTATGCAGTCGATATCAAGACTCTTCCCTCCTCTGACTGGAAGGAATACTTTGTCAACTTGAATGATGGATCCAACGAAGGCATGATCCACACCTCCCGCCCTATCATGTCCACTCAGTTCCACCCCGAGGCTAAGGGTGGCCCATTGGACTCTAGCTTTCTCTTCGACTCTTATCTCCAGCAGGTTGCCGACTACAAGGCTGAGCAAGCTCGTTTTGAACCTTCCAGGAGTGGACGTCCCAATACCTTGTTGGTCGATCTTCTGAGCAAGCAGCGTGTTGGTGTAGTTCCTGAGAACGTGTTAGCTAGCCTCAGCAGGAGGGTAGGGGCTTCTAGGAGTGAGTTTGCTAATAAGAGCGAGGCCACTCCGGCTGCCTCGGCTGCTTGAGCATTCTCTGGCGGTAGTTTCTCTTTTTCCCTCCCGATATCCTGATCGGTTGCCCATCTGGGCTCTGGTTGGGATGTTTATTTTATGTAGTGGGTGGTATTGATGTGTTTTTTTTTTTTTTTTTTGTAATATAGGATGTGGGATTGGGCGCAGGCGAGTTGAATTGAATGAACTTTTCCGTTTTTTGAGGATCATACACACGCTGAGCGACATATGTGCTGTACGCGTATGATAACGTATGATACTTACCAAATACCCATTAAGTTACGACGCCTTTGAATCGTTATCATATATTTTTCCCACGAGCAAACGTATGTTGTGTGGGTTAGGGTTCGTTCTACACTGAGACAAATCTACTCTAGTTACCCTCTGAATACGGTAGCTATGATACCTGTACTTTACTCGAGTAGTAGAACTAATGACCGAATACGGACAATCCCCCGTTACTTCTTGTCACCACTCCCCAAGCTGGCCCCAATGCCCCCTACGGAGAACTTTCACCTGCTTTCTCCTTGACAAGGAATTGACAGGACACTCACGGGGGGGCGCAACTAGTGGTTTCCCTCCTTTTAGTCACAAATCCGGGAAGTAATAGGTAACAAGTTCTCCAATTGGCGCGCGAGGGTGCCCTGTAGCGGTTTGTCTCCAGCAAGTATTCATTTGAGAAGAATGCTTCTAGTTTTTTATAAAAGTCCTTATTCCTCTTTATTGGGTGATGTTTTTTCACCAAGAGGGAATCTGAATGCAATTTACTGTGAATTATGGTATGATAGAAATGCACTCTTATCGCAGGTCTGTCATGGCGGGGCTCGTTGTGCTTGAGAAACTGGAATTAATTGTTTCGTGTTTCATGCATCCCTCTTGCTATGCCCAGCACCCTAACTTTAATTCAGGTATCATAAATAGGCTACGTATTTGTGGACTACGAGTACTATTAACTTTCAGGGCCATCATACATACAAGTATGGTACCATATCGAATCCAACCTGCTACCTGTATATAGTTATTCATACTCGTACATTACCTCAATAATCAGTCATCAGCCTCGCCTCTACATCCTAAGCGAATATCCCGTCACGCTGGAGCAATCGAGCACATGTCTTGGCAATAGCAACCTAAAGGGAATCCCCTCCCAGCCTTGTTTTCTATTCTACTTACTTCCTCTGAATCTTTCTTCACCTTCCTTTCCCTACTCTATCCTCACCCTCTCTTTTCATACCTCCTAACACTCAACGCTCAACACTCAATCATCAATTCCTTAAAAAACTACAACAACCCTCCCCCCCAACGCCCCAATTTACGCGCGGAGACATGCTCGACCCTACCACGCTTTCGTCGCTCAAGGTGACGGAGTTGAAGGCCGAGTTGAAAAAGCGCGGTCTACCTGTTGGAGGATTGAAGCAGGTGCTTGTAGAAAGGCTAGCCGAGCAAGTTATTCAGGAGCGCGCGGCGGCGGAGGCAGAAGCGGCGGCACTGGCGGAGGAGGAGAGAGCAGCGGTAGACGATGCGCAGGGAGAGGAGGTGGTGAATGGAGATGGAATCGCGCCGGATCCTCAACCGGAGCCCCAGCCCGAACCAATACCGGAGGTGGTCGAGGGGGAAAAAGAGGTTGTTCCTGTTCCCCAGGCGGAACCAGAAGCGATTGTTGTCGAGGCTACGCAAGCGGTAGTTGTTGAGGGAAATGTTATAGAACCGGAGGTTATCCAGGAGGAGGCTCCAAAACCTGAAGCTCCAACTGAAGATGAACCGGCTGTGATCGAAACAGCTTCCGAACCTGCACCTGAGCCAGCGACTGAATCTGTTGCCGCTACGGAAGTTGTGGAGGGGGTGGTTTTTGAGGAGAAGGTTGTTGAGCCAGAGGTTGTTGAGAGAGCTTCGGGCCCTGAAGCTGAGCCTGCGCCCGAGCCGGTGGAAGCTGATCCGGTGGAAACTGAGCTGGCGGAAACTGAGCTGGTGAAAACTGAGCCGGTGGAAACTGGGCTGGTGGAAACTGAACCGGCGGAAACTGGGCTAGTGGAAACTGAACCGGCGGAAACTGGGCTGGTGGAAACTGAACCGGCGGAAACTAAGGTTGTTGAGAGAGTTGAAGAGGAGGAAACTGGTGAATTGGTTTTGGAGTCCGGAGCTAAATTTGAGGATGAGGTGGTAGAAGAGGCAGCTTTAAAGGAAGTGACGACCAAGACTGAGATTGCTTCGGATGAGACACCTGGGACTGGGCCAATTATTGAAAAGAAGGAAGAGATTCCCGTTGCGGGGCAGCCAATTTTGGAATTTGAGCCAGAGGCTGAAATGGAGCGAATGAAGCCGGAGGGACTTGTCATTGCTGCTGTCGAAGAGACCACCCGTGAAATGGTTAAGGATGAGGACTCAAACATGGTCGATGCATCTTCACTTTCATTGTCTCCTGAAAAGACTATAGTCCCGGAGCTGACCCCAGCCCACGATGACACTACCGCGGAATCTACTTTAAAACCCGGACCAGAGACAGAGCTTCAACAACCATCTGTCGACCTAATGGATACAAGCGAAGGGCAGACAGACATCCGTAAGCGTAAGCGTCGCTCAATAACCCCAACTCCCTCCTCCGCGCGTGTCGGCGAGCCTGAGAACCAACAATCAAATGAAGGCGCAACCTCAAAGAAACCTCGGCGTGACTCTACAGAAAACCAACCCCAGCGTACGCGTCCTAAGGACGCCCGCTTCAAAGGCCTCTTCAATGACTCCAGTAGTACTGTCACTGCAAACAATCCTCCAACTGCCTCCCACCACTACAACCAAGCAGCCGACCAAGCGATGAATCAATTAATAACTCAAATAGAGGATGAGGATGACGCTCCCATTCCACCTTCAATCCACCCGGCCACCCGAGCGCTCTACATCCGCAACTTCGCCCGTCCGCTTAGCGAGCCGGCCTTGAAGGCCCACCTCACCGCCCTCGCCTCTCCTCCTTCCTCTACTTCCGCCGTTACAACTAGCCAACCGCCAGAGCCCCCGATAGAGTACCTCTACCTCGACACCATCAAAAGTCACGCTCTAATAATTTTCACCACCCTCACTGCCGCAACCCGCGTGCGTGTTGGAATCCACACGAAGGTTTGGCCGAACGAACGTTCCAGGAAACCACTCTGGGCGGACTTTGTCCCCGAGGAGTCGGTTGCGGGATGGGTTGATAGGGAAAAGCAACGTGGCCCCGGAGCCCGCTGGGAGGTCATTTACGACCGTGAGGCCGGCGAAGGCGGGGTTCGTGCCGAGTTGGAAGAGGTTGGGGGTAGAAGAAGAATTGGCCCCGGTGGGAATACCGGAGTAGAAGTTTTGGGGGCTCCGACAGGACCGAGAGGGGAGAGGAGGGGTGTCCAGATTACAGAGAGAGAATTTGGTTCGTTGTGCTTTGCTTACCTATCCCCTTTTGCTTTTTTATTTTGCACATTCTTCTAATTTTATTTCTCCTTTTGCAGGTGCTAGATCCAACTTCTCTGCCGCAACCACCGACCCCACCATCACCAACAGCGCAACCCAGCGCACCGCTACCACTGGTGGCGGCGGAAGAATCGTGGTTAAGGACCTCGACCAACTCTTCCGCTCCACCGTCACCAAGCCGAAACTATACTGGATACCTGTGGACCCGGACATTTCCAGGGAACGCTTGGCAGCATACGAGCGCGGTCGTGGCAATACTGGTAATGCTGGGGCTGGCAGCGGTTTTAGGAGACGCCGTTGAACGTCTTCAGGCTTTTACATTCTTACCCGGTCTTGACTTTTTATTCGCATGGTAGCTACGGATTTCTTTCTTTCTCCCCTTCCCAATTGGAGAAGGGGCTGGTTTCTGACTATAAAGACGGGTTGTTCTACTCTTTGGTGCTCTTTTTTGTTGGTCTTTTCTTTTTCGTTTCTCAAAGTGGTTTGGATTTGTTTTGTTTCCCCGCTAGCCTGCTTGCTCGCGGGATCCCTTGATGGAAGGAGTTCGAAGAAAAGCTTACCTCCTAGAACAGAATGGAGTGGAACGTCTAACGAAGCTGGGAGGGAACGGGCAATGGACAATGTGGCGATTTAAAGAAAATGTGTGGGAGTGTACCAATAGTTTTTTCTTTTCTTTCTTTTCTTTTCTTCCGGGTGGTGCTTTCTTTCTTTTTCTTTCCTTTTCCTTTGCTTTTACAAGTACCTGACGGGGCGGCAGGAGTATTAAAAAAACGACAGACAGAATACATTACTCACTCGGTTGGTTGCTTTCTTTTTATATACCATAATTCCTTCATTCGCAGGTTATATCGTGGTTCCGTTCTATCCAAAAATTGGGCTGGGATTCCTTTTTTGCTCTTCCTTGCTTAAATTCCTGCGAACAAAAAAGTCTAGCTAGCATGGATGTCTGTCCACCCGTCTGTCATGAGAATGGATGGGTGGAGTAAGAGGCGAGCGAGTGGACAGAATGAAGTGAAGCATCATAAGTAGGAATAAACATGAATGGCGTGGAAGTGTGAGAAATTCTAAGTTATGTATAAATACGTGTTGTACTTCCATGACCTTTTTTTTTCTTATTCTTTTTTTTCGCTCCATAATAACAATAATATTGTTATAATAATATTATTATGTGAGGAATAGGTGCTGATGAAGGGTCAAGGGTCTAAAAGGGAGAGAGGGGAGTGAAAGATGGGATGGGGTAGTATAGGATACAAGGTCATTAAATAGCGCCTAGTTCCTTCAATCGTGAGATTAGACCATCTACTGAGTCGACCTTTCCACCACCTTGGCGTGGGGGTGGTTCTAGTGCCGTTAGCAAAGAAAGGGAAAGGGTGGGGGGCTTGGGAGGAGGGGGGACATACCGACGACCTTCAAAGTCTCCAACCTCTTCCCGAACTCCACGCTGAAGTCCGCCAGCGTCTTCTTCTCTATCGGTTTCTTCTTTGCTTTCATGATGTTCGGGAGAGTAGCGTATCGCCTATATACCACCAGGTAAAACGTTAACCTCTCACACACCCAACAGGAGATGGAAAAACCCCCACGGCTCATTAAGTCTCAAATCCGTCGTGACCACCGCAGGCAACTTCACCCTGACCACCTCCTCCCCACCATCCACCTCCTTCGTAACGACGACCTCACTACCCTGCACATCCACCTTCGCAGCCTGCGTAGCCTGCCCCCAACCCAGCAAGCCGGCAAGCATCTGTCCAGTCTGTCCAGAGTCATCGTCAATGCTCTGCTTCCCGCAGATGACCATGTTGCACCCCTCCTTGTGCACCACCTCCCTCAACAACTTCGCCACAAAGAGTGGCTCCAGATCGCTCCCCTCCCCCTGCTTCCCGTCGAGTTCCACGAGGAGCGCGCGGTCCGCTCCCATCGCCATGGCGGTGCGAAGCGTGTCGGCCGCCTTGGCCGGCCCGGCGGAGAAGGCAAGAATGTCCCGCACCGCGTCACGGTTGCGTTCCCGTAAGCGCACGGATTCTTCGATGGAGAGCTCGTCGAAGGGGTTCATGGACATTTTCACGCCGGAGGTCACAACGGCGGTTCTGGTGGCGTTGACGCGGGGTTTTATCTTTTATTTTTATTTATTTTTGTTTTCGTTAGTTATTAGTTAAGGGCTTGTCTTTTGTGGAAAATAAAAATTTAGAAGTAGAATTAGGATTGATGGGGGGAAGGTACAGCGTAGTCTATGACCTGCTTTATTGGAACGAGAATGCGGAGGGAGGTCATTGCTGGGTATTGCTGTTGTATTTACGGTTTGTTGGGGAGGAATTGAGTTGAGAGGATAGGGATGTGTCGCCGTGCGTGGTGAAGGTGATGGAAGTTGGAGGTTGGGAGTCGAGTACAATACTGTACGACGATGTGTAAAACTTGCCCGAGGGTTTCAGATCGGCATGTGCCGAGAGTTAAAAGTGAAAAAAGGTGGGACTTTAGGTGTTTTGACCTCCCCCACCTTGGAACCCGACCTACCGGTATCATAATAATATTATAATACCGGTAAATTATTTCATTCAGGAAACGAGAGCACATCAAAAGTCATGAATTTACGTCTAGAAATGAGAAAACCTACACAATACCAGCGTGTCACGGACGTTCCCTATAGAATACCGCTGAACGTTTCCATATACCAGTGAACTGAATGTTTTAGAACAAAAATGGGCTTTGCTCAATGAACTAACTTAAAAAAATTGACTATTACCCCAACAATGAGCAATGACAATGGTTTCCTTGGCAACAGACAGGAAGAGTAAAACAAAACAAATAGTGAGATTGTTTTGTAGCATAAATAGCGAGTAAAAAGAAGTATTTAGGACTTTAGGTTGAGAATTGAAAGACTTGTCAGCCTGAGAAAACCTCAAATTACAAAAAAAAAAAATTTAAAATGTTTTTCTGCCAGTCCTCCAAATGAAGCAAAAATGCCAGTTGAAGTTGGAGTTCTGTTTACCACCTGGGAGGAGCTAAGGGCTGAGATAGAAAACTGATCAATTGAAGAACACTTTCAGTTTAGATTGACATATAAAGACTAAACACAGGCAGATTATTGATACAAACATCGTAACTCAGGATGCGTATAGTATGTATATGCCTCAATAGGCCAACATAGTAACATTCAAGTTAAGAAAATCGAATGGGAACACTAATGTGCAGGAGTACATGAAACAAATAGTCAGGTATCCAATACCCTGTCTTTGTTATGACACATTGTTCTCCTCCACCTGTTTGTCATCAAAAGTACTAAGCTGTAGGAGATAGTCGACTATTTGAGAGTTCACTATCATATTAAAGTGAACTATGAGTCAGCTCAAATAACGAAATCCACTCTGGTTAAAAACTGATGCGAACAACAATGTTATCAACTCACCAAAATTCCTACCTATATTGCACTTGTTAAACAGCAAAACTCCTATACTCATATCGACCTACTTACAATCATGGTGTTAGGAATACCAGGATCCGATACCTAGGAACTATCCTAAGTAGGATAACCCCACTTAGAATTGGAATCTCTGGTCTCCAACACCCCCCTCAGTCCGCCTTACAGGCCCACATGTCTTCATACTTCTCAATATCAGTTGCGTCCTGAAACTATAATGCTACAGAATTAAAGGTATAATATTAACACTATATATGTCGCTGCCATCAGTCCAACCAGGTCCTGTTCGCAGGATATAGGAGAGGGGACATTCGGCTAGGTCTGAGAAGTGGTACTGAGTGAGTCCGTCAACTAACCAGAGAGTTACTAGGCTTCAAAGATATGACATCGTTGGTATGAGCTGTAAGTAACAGGATGTTATCGCATTCAAGATAGGGTATCAAATAGTAAAGGATCTCAATGAGAAACCAATACATTTGCACCCACCCTATGATAATTAGAGAAGTTTAGAACTCTCTGGAACACTACCACAGAAGCCAATGGACTTCATGGAGTGTTACAAGCAGGTTGAGGAATGCGCAGTAGTTGCGGGAATAATTCCCAATGCTAGAGCGGCTATTGGAACCCAGTTACTCAGAGCAACCAAGGATTGCCGAAAGAGGAATTTTCTGTCAATCTGGTAGAAGAGCTTACTGTGAATTAGTAAGAAGTTCTTCAGAAGATATCTGTAAGTTCGATCTGGAGTTATGGTGGTTTGAAGTCAGGCGACCTAGAAAGATTACAATTACGACTACCTTCACAGATACAAGCTACAGATTAAACTGATTATTTCATTAATGATGGAGGCAATTGAGGCTAACTCAGGTTGACTTGAGAACTAGACCATAAGTCTAAAGACTTTGATGGTTGGATGATTGCTATTGGGAAAAACATGGTTTCCAGTTGGTTACATCATAATTACCAAAGAAGGATGTGGTGATTTTCAGAGTTTCCAAGTGTTCGCACCTTTGGAGAATACCTGATATTGCGAGTTATAATTAGAGAGGTACATAGTTGTATAGTGAATAGATATGATCTGCCAACACTCAAATGCGAAATATAAATATAGAAGTGCTTCCAGAAGCTTTTAGACATCATCAAGCAATGGAGAAAAGACCTTAACAATAAAATATTGTTTTCACAATTCTATTCTACTTTACCTATTTACTTTTGCCCTTAGTAATCAAAATGAAAGAGTAAAAGTGAGCCTTCCTAGACAATCTCTGTCTACAGAAATAAATCTTGATTGGTCTAGACAACTCTGAAGTCTATTAGGTTGTCTCCACCTAATATATGGTTCCAGAAGAAAACAACCAAAATGTCTTCCAATGGTTATTTATCTGTCTAGATGAATCTTGACAATCTTTTATGCAAATGCCAAGGTTCTTAGTGGTTGATAGAGTCTTCCTAATGGTACGATTTATTCAAACTCTTCTGTTTGCTGTGGGTATTTGTTAACTAGAGACAATCTAATAGACTTCAGAATTGTCTCATCCAACCAAGATTCGTTTCTGTAGATGGAGATTGTCTAAGAAAGCTCAAATTCTCTTGTTAGGTTTATGACTGCTAAGAGCGAAGTAAATTTGGTAAAGTAAGATAGAATTGTAAAAGAAATACTATATTGTTAAGGTCTCTTCTCCGCTGCTTGATGATGTTTAAAGCTTGAAAGGTACTTCAATATTTATATTTCATGTTTGAGTGTTTGCGAACTACATCTATTTATCATACAACTATGTACCTCTCAGATTGTAACTCACAACATCAGGTATTCTGAACAGGTGCAAATACCAGGAGACTCTAAAAATCATCATATTCTCTTTGGCAATTATGATATAACTAACTCAGAACTGTACTGTTACCAATAGCAATTATCTGATTATTAGAGTCTTTAGACTTTTAGCCTAGTTCTCAAGTTGAACTGAGTTGGCTCCAATTGTCTCCATCATCAATGAAATAATCAGTTTCATCTACTGGTTGCATCTGTGAAGGTAGTTGTAATTGCAACATTTTTAAGTTGCCTGACTTCAAACTTTCATAACTCTATACCCAACTGATAGATATCTTCAGGAGGACTTCCTACTAATTCACAGAATGCTATTTCACCAGACTGATAAATATTCTCTTGGTCAGCAACCCATGGTTACTCTGAGTAATAGGTTTCGCGGTTGTAGTATTGTGAGATATTCCTACAGCTACAATAGGTTTTGAAACCTAGTTGCAACACTCTGCGAAGTCTATTGGCTTCTATAGTATTGTCCCTCAGAGTTCTAGATTCTTCTGATTATTGTAGAGTGGAAATGAATATATTGGTCTCTTGATGAGATCCTTTACCATTTGATATCATCTCTTCATGCGAAAATGTCCTGTTACCTAAGGCCTATGCCAAAGATGCCTTATATTTAAAGCCTAGTAACTTTCTAGGCAGTTGACAGACTTACTCCACTCTACTTCCTAGACCTAGCTGATGGTCCCCCCACATATATCCTGTGAACATGATTCAGTCAGATAGACCCTGGCGATGTATTCAGTATTATTCGGACACCTTCTATTCTGTAGTATTATAGTCACAGGACGCAACTGACATGGATATGTATAATAACGTGTGGGCCCCATCAGGGGGCTGGAGGGGGATGTTGGAGACAAGGGATTCCGATTCCGGGTGAGGTTACCCTACTTATGGTAATTCCTAGGTATCAGATCCCGGTATTGCTAATATGAGCTCCCTCCTCTTAAGGCTTTGCCCCGAATGCCTTTTGGGTATAGAAGAAAAATAAATTAAAAATGAAAAATTAAAATAAAACATCAAACCATTAAACCTCAAATATTAGCTCCTTTAGGACTTAATAAGAGCAGGGGAAAAAATCTTCCACGTTTACTTGGCCACGGTAGGAAAACCTTGTTCCTCATCGTCCTTCCTTTGCATGTTATGGCATTTTCAGATTATCACTGTGGAACACTTCCACCATTTCTCTTGCATTACCCATACCTGTGGCAGGTGTTAGATGGAGACAACTTGATAGACTTCAAGGTTGTCTAGGCCAATTGAGATTCGTTTCTGTAGACGGAGATTGTCTAGGAAGGCTCGGACTTGGCTCATTTCGTTTATGACTACAAGGAGTGAAGTAAAGTAGGTAAAGTAGGGTAGAATCGTAAAAATAATATTATATTGTTAAGGTCTCTTCTCCATTGCTTCATGATGTCTAAAGCTTGGGAGGCACTTCGATATTTATATTCCACATCTGAGTGTTCACGGACTATATCTATCTATCATACCACTATGTACTTCTTCAATCGTAATTCGCAATGTTGAGTTTTCTTCCAAGGTGCAAACACCTGTGGACCCTGAAAACCATCACACCCTCTTCGGTAATTACGATATTTCTTCTTAGGAAACGTACTGTCCCCAATAGTAATATCCCAATTAGCAGAGTCTTTAGACTTATGGCCTAGCTCTTAACTCGAACTGAGTTGGCACCAATTGTCTTCGCCATTGATAAAATGATCAGTCTTATCCACGGCTATATCTGTAAAGGTGGTCGTCATTACAACCATCATAGGTCACCTGACTCCGATCCTTTGTAACTCCATACCCAACCAATAGATTTTCTCTGGATGACTTCCTATTAACTCACCGGAAGCTATTCCACCAGATTGGTAATTAATTCCTCGGTCGACAACCCTTGGTTGCTCTCTGGGTAGTAGGTTTCAGTAACTATCGTAGTATTGAAAATCACCCCATGACTACGACGTATTCCGAAACCCAGTTGCAACACTCCATGAAGTTCATTAGCTTCTTTGGTAGTGTCTTTTTGGAGTTCTGGACTCTTCTGGTAGATGTAAATGTATTGGTCTCTCGTAGAGATCCTTTACCATTTGATACCATCTCTTTGTACGAAATCATCCTGTTACTTATGGCCCCATGCCAAAGGTATCATGTCTTTGAAGCCTAGTAACTCTCTCGGTAGTTAACGGAATTACTCCGTTCCACTTCCCAGGCCTAGCCGAAGGTCTCCTCTCATATATCCTGCGAACAGGATCCAGTCGGATGGACGATGGCGACGTATATGGTATTATTCTAACACCTTCAACTCTGTAGTAATGTAGTCACGGGACGCAACTGAGGTTGATATATATGATGACGCATGGGCCCTGTAAGGGAGCCGGAGGGGGGTGTTGGAGACCAGAGATTCCGATTCTAAGTGAGGTTATCCTACTTAGGGTGGTTCCTAAGTATCGGGTTCTGGTATTCCTAACATACACTAAGGACATGGTGAACAAGTGGTGGGAAGACAACATGCCAAATGATTCTCTATCACTCAAGATTAATTACATCATGATATGCTGGACACCAACTATGCAGGAAACTGAGCAATGGCAAGTTGAACTAAAAGTCCGAGATAGATTTTGGGTACTATACTTTGAGTTGGAATTCAAAAGCAGTGATGAGGAAAATCAGACTATAGAACAAGTCCTTGACAACCTCACCTAGTCACTATTCACCATCCAAATATCATAATGATGTCGAACTATGTGGAACTGAATGTGAGGCTGGGATAACATCTTGTTGGACTGTTGTTGAATTATGATGTTATCCAACTTAAAGACTACTTCGCTATCATCTGGGTAGACTAGTGCCCTGATTGTAATAATTCTTTGATAGACATACAGCATGAATCTATTATTAGTGATTACTGTAATTTGTATTTCTTTGAGTCTTGTTGTTTTCTTAGGATTTCTTCCTGTCCCTGGTGTGGCACTTATGATGAAGAACTTATAGCGGAAACTGAAGCCTTTAGTTTCTCGGACTCCACTTTTGATGATTATTAAGATTTGTTTAAACATTGTTTTGTTTTGGGGAATGTAACCGGTACGGGTACTCAGTTATTAGTTTTGTTTTATGTTTTGTTTTAAGTATCGCTTTGATACTTAGTTTGATTTACGTATCGTTTAATCCTTGGTTTTGTTTTATGTTTTGTTTTAAGTATCGCTTTGATACTTGGTTTGTTTTAAGTATCGTTTAATCCTTGGTTTTGTTTTATGTTTTGTTTTAAGTATCGCTTTGATACTTGGTTTGTTTTAAGTATCGTTTAATACTTGGTTTTGTTTTATGTTTTGTTTTAAGTATCGCTTTGATACTTGGTTTGTTTTAAGTATCATTTAATCCTTGGTTTTGTTTTAAGTATCATTTAATCCTTGGTTTTGTTTTATGTTTTGTTTTAAGTATCGCTTTGATACTTGGTTTGTTTTAAGTATCGTTTAATACTTGGTTTTGTTTTATGTTTTGTTTTAAGTATCGTTTTGATACTTGGTTTGTTTTAAGTATCATTTGATACTTGGTTTTGTTTTATGTTTTGTTTTAAGTATCATTTTAATACTTGATTGTTTTTACCAAAGTGTATCACTTGATACCTTTGATTAGTTTTGTTCATGCTAGAACTTGAACAGATTTGTGTACTTAAAGACCACCTGTTTCCACAATGGAAAAGGTAGACTTCAACAGATAGTATTTCAATATACTTGGTTGAACAGTTACCTCTTTGTTTCTCAGTACATCCTCGAAGCCTCCTTTACTTCTCAGCTCTCACCTTCTCTCTGGTAGACCAGGCCACCTGCCAACTATCATACCATTTACCAATAACATGGCTAGCACCTTACAAACACGTTACACCTACACACTTCATAGTTTAGCTATCAACACTCACATGAGTGTGACAAAAATCACCCAATCAGTGGTAAAAAGAAAAAAACAAAACTTCCCAGTCTATAATGCTACTTTGATTAGTCATAGTATTTTTGGGTGACTTGTAAATTTAGATCCTCATTTCTGGTCTGAACTGCCAATCTACCCATGATATTTGGCGCCAAGATCATACATTAATTAGAAGCAGACACAGCCATCATATGTACTGAGCAGTTGCGCTAAGGAGTGATATCTGATCCTACAAAAATGTAAGATCTGATAACAATGATAGTAGATAAGGGGAATTTCTGAGCATGCACGTGATTTATGATGAGATGTGCAGTTGGGTGTATTTGTGAGCACATTCTCACAGAGCGCCAAGAAAAGAAGCTCGGCACCCCCGCTGGCAATTTCTGACTATCCATCCGTATCTTCTCCCTCAGACTTTCAACATTCACAACGGGCTCGAGCGTAGATCGAGGGGATGCTAGTAGTGCGTGCTGTGCTGTAATGTACTGTACTCGTACTCGGGAATAGTAGGAAAAAGTATGGCGAACTCTTGGGTGCCAGATTCTGTTATCAGTAGCCACACCCGCTACACTTTTTCCTAGTCTACTAGTCTACCTCCTACGTACTAAGTACAAATGAGACTCGGAGAATTTCCTGTTGGGAAACATCAATTTCTTATACTATCATACCAACCTCCCTCCTAAATTACCATTCCATACTCTCAAGAGTCATCACAATCAATCACTCGCTAATCTATAAAATAAAATAAAAGACTCCGGTCCAATAGAACCCCGTTATAATATTTCCGGGCAGAAAAGGGTAATCTATGGTTACTACAGACTAAAAGTTACTGGGGTAATTCCCGAAAGGAGCCGAACCACCTCCACTGCTATTCTCGCGTCTCCCCCTCCTCGTAGGGTCTTTGGGCGGCCCATAGTTCTCCCAAACAGCTGGCTCACCGGCAGCACCCGAACCCCCCATTCTCATGTTTGCTTTATTGGTCGCTTCAATTCCAGCAAATTTCTTACCAACGCCACGGGCTTCTTCGATGCTCCTTGTCAAGACTCCCAACAGTGCCACGAGATGCACGTCAGATTGCTCCGCAAGCTGCTCCTGGCGGAATGCACCAGCGTCGGCTGGCGTGAGTAGTGGGAGACGGGAATGTGTGAGAGACTTCAAAGCGCGGAGGAGCTGATGGTTCGGTTTCTTATGGGGGGGGTCGGAGAGGTAGTTTGTTAAAAGGCGAATCCGGGAGTGGAGCATGCGAATGGCGTTTGCCTTAGCAGTTAAATTCGCCAATACTGCCCATCTATTAATACCAACTCGTGCCAACGATAGGCGCAATAGGGAAAGGAGGGAAAACTTACATTCATCATTCTGAGTCCCCACATTCAACTTGTCCTCTGTCTCCTCTCCAGCCCTCTCCCCCCTCTCCCCCCTTTCTCTCTGTTTCCCTTTCTCCTTAATCATCTCAGCGAATTCACCCGCAAGCTTAATCTTTTTAGCATCCTTCGGAAAAACCTTTCCTTCCGCCGTGCCCTCCAATCCTGAAGACTCAGCCGTAGCATTACCAAAACCACCCTTGGCAACAAAGTCCACACCAATCATCTCAGCCTCGCCAGTCTCGATGGTATACTTTAACGGCACAAACCTAAGTTTCAGCATACTCTCAACAGACCCGGCAGCAGCTGCATCCTCGGTTTCAATAATAGACTCGTAAATCCCCAACGGAAGCTTCCCACCACCACCGGCCGATGCGTTTGGAGCAGGATTGAGGCAGAGGATAATTGCCGACTCGTTGTAGTTTAGCATCTTCTGATGGATAGGAACCATATACAGTGATGGGGCGAAGGTAGGCGAAGTAGTGGTTGTAAACCAACCGAGTAAATCAAGTGTTGGATGGGTTTCCTTGACTATTTTTTGGAAATTTTTTATTTTATTTCCCGCATCAGTAAATCGACGGGGAAACCAAGATGAAGGGAAGGGAAACCCACAGAGTTTGAGCTTGTTGTCAAACCATTCTTCGTCAATCCTAACCTGATCCTTATCCACCAAAGTGATAATTTCGTATGCATGTTCGATAGCTATATCTCGACCTTCCTGGGTGCCCAGAAGTGCGCCCACCATCGGACCGGTCTGTTTTCTGAGTGTGTGCCTTGTAATGTAATCTGAAATGGTCAAGAGCGCTAGCGGGTGTAGCGCAATCTGCAGCCCCGAGGTGGAGGGATGGGTTGAAATGAGGGAATCATCACTGATTTCAGCCATGATTATGGTCACTGTTGCTCTTCTATTGTTGTGATGGTGGGGGTTGAATGTGGTTGTTGGCTTGAGCTCCCGGAAGCCCTGTTGGTGGGGAGTGCGAGGAAATAGACTAGTCTATGTTGACGTGAGCTGACAGGACATGAAACAATTGTTCAGGGTCTAGGGTTTCCGCCCCTAGGTGACATAAGCATTTTATTCTCACTCGTAACCAGCTCGTCCTAAGAAAATAAAGTTTTGCGGTTTTATCGGAAACGCACAGCTAATACCGGTAAGAGCATCAAGTAGCTATCGCTATGAAGTAACAACGGCAATAAATAGTGATAGAGATGATGGAAATAGTAAGGGTATAAAAATAATTCCCAACTTTCAGTGGGAGACTACTAAACTGAGGTGCGGTCTAGAATTTATCGAAAAAAAGAAAAAAAGGCTAAAATTGTAATCGGATCGACGTTGAAAGTCAGCTTCTTATCTGGGAGCAAAACTCACTAACCCCCCAGTCCTGCTTGGTGATAGCGCCTGGGCTGGAGAGTTGTGGGATTCTTTAATCAGATATATTCGTAATTAAGTACAGGTCATTGAGTTTCGACAGTCCAAAGCAACACCCTTACATACTCTCCACTTGAGGAATAGTATGGGATCATTCATGCTAAAACATCTTTCTCAAAAGCTTCCGCATATATGACACTCCACATAATTTCGGCAATGGCATTGGGAAAAAGGTAAAATTCAAAGCGGTGACAGGAAAAGTGCTTTTGGCCAGTTGATGAAGGGAAGCACAATGTAAGGGTTTAGTAGGATGGCACCTCCTCAATCCAAAGTTCACGTATGGGGGATCTAACACCCCAGGGGTCACTTAGCCTTGCACGTATCCTCACAACATTGATGATTGCAGTCGTTTGGGGAGCGTGAGCTAGAGGGTTTTGTGGATGTTGAGAGCGCCCGACTCTCCTCTTCGATGATATCTCAGGTTCCAGCATACGGGGTGGACAGCCCAGTGACTAGGCGGGGTATTAGATGAGCAAGGGTTCTCGCTGTTGTTTTGGTGGGGGAACTCTTACGTCATATTCGTCCTCCCAGTATTCCCCACCAAACTCGCTGACAGATCCACTACTAACCAAATAGGAGAGATCGTCGAAAGGTTCATTTATACTCGAGTACATGAGAGTGCGTACTCTGCAAGTCTGATAAACCACCCTCGCACTCTCGTCTCAAACCCTCCAATTGCGAAATTGCAACGGCTCCCTCCATATCAACCCCCACGCTCGCCTTGGTTTGATCATCTCAGTGATACCCAAACGAATCAAATCCCTCGAAACGGGTTCCACCTCCAGTACCCCATATATTGAGCATATCCATCCCGCACAAAAGTCTATCGATCAGCAGCGACTTTACTCTTTCTTCAAGCCTTTGCAGCCCCAACGCCTCCTCAATCACCTCTTTTAATTTATCATAAACTTCCACCATCTCCGTAATTCCCCATTCGGTATAAGAGCTTCTCGGCCGGTCTCCAATTTCCCTGATCGCGCCTAAAAAATCTCCGCTATTTCGAAGGGAATTGTATTTCACTGCTCATTTTACCAGACCTCAGGCCCCGACCCAGTAATATTGTTCTATCCCACCTAGGAACTGCAGCAATCTTCGGACTCTCCCCCCATCGAATCCCTCATCCCTGAGCCTTTACAGGACAGGAAGTTCAGACATCCAATTTAGTTTGGGGTTTCGACCGCGCACCGGTGGAGGTAGGGATCCGTGGTCGTCCCGAGCAGTGGTATTGGGGGTAAAACCATACCGGACCCTGAGAGCTTCGGTAACAATAACTTCGGCTCTGGACAGCGGAAAGTTGGGGAAGGTGGGGGATTCTGAGGCGAAATCGATGAAGGTACTAGTGCTCATTCACGCTGCAAGGTTTAATTGACTTGAGGGGGAGCAGTGAAGGCAAATACTTCTGAAGATCCACTTGATTGCATTTTGATAGATAGTCTAGCAGTTGTCAATACTGAAGACGGGTCTTCAGACAGAGTATCAGCGCGAGGATTGGGCCCTTAGAGCTCTACGATACGTGGTTTGAGAGGTTGTGTCTCCGAGGAGGCGAGTGATGACACCAGGCCCCTCCGGGGGGTAAAATTTAATGAACTAACACGGTGCCCTGAACCCTTTCTCACTACGATAGTGCGGCTATACCGAGGTCGTGTCGGTATCATATATTCATAGTATGACGATGTTTCCCAGAATTGCGGCTAATCCTAAAAGTCTCCGAGAGATGGGTTAAATTCCAGATTCATGGCTCACCACTCGTTCCGACAATCCGTCAGCCATTTGACATCCGAGACACCCGATCATCTCTTTCCGCGAAAGCCCCATAGCAAACTACTCGAGTACGAGTACAGTAAGAACTCATAATTGGAGCGTGTGCCGCTGTATGATATGTCGTTCGAGTTGCTGGTATTTTTTCTTTTTCTTTCGTCCTTTACTCGAGTACAACGGGGGGCTGAACCACACACCTTTTTGCTGTGTTTTCCGCCCCTTTTCCAGAGAAGGAAATTTTGGACTACCTACAAGTAGTACTCGTACAGTACTAGTACGAAGTACACGGTGCAATTATTTGAGATTCCGCAGCGCCCGTGCCTTGATACCAAAACTCGGAATCAGGCACCAATACCGGTACGTCGGGTATGACATTGCGGGGGTCGGACGCGGGAGCTATGGCCCTATGATACTATACGAGTACTGTATGATACCTGGGGAGACCTGGCATTCTGTCTTAGCAAATTAAGTTGCCGGGTGAGTTTAACCCTTCTTTTGCGCGGTCCCACAGCACTACTGGTGCCGCGCCGGCTCTCAGATGTAAACATGTGGCATCGATCATTGAGGCAGTGGGTTACCTTCAGAGCAAACCCGCCCATTCGGTGAGATGCCAAACACATGGGAATTACCGGAAGGGTGCTAATTTAAGACCCTCAATTTTTTATCATTGTCACTAACGCCATAAAACTAGGCATCAAATCGCGCTGCTCGTGTCGATGGATTGAAGTTTTTTTTAGTTTTTTCCCCCCCCTTTGGTGGCGGTTACACACCAAAAGAGACGTGACTTCAACCCGGCGACATGGGTATACTAGAGGAAACCGGAACATCCCATCATGGGAACCGTTCTCGACCTCCTCGCAATCGGCAGTGCGGTAGCTAAGGGATGCTTGCTCGAGTACCGTATGCTCCCATCAACGTACGATCGTACTCGAGTACCGTACATACAGCGCCCGTGTGACCTTTTACGCCGCAACACAACGCTCTTCCTTTATAGGCCTCGCGTTGGCGCTTTATCACAAGGTTGCCATATCATGCTGTACTGGAGGTTTGGTGTTTAATCTATTTATTCGCTTTATTCTAAAATTGACGGGAGTCGCCTGTTTCTGCAATGGGTGACGGGAGGGGAAAAGAGATCCTGCTAAATGATATGCACAATGTTAGCCTACTGCCGGCACTCGTCCACTAACTCAATGTCTCTGCGCTCCGAGGCAGGGGAAGATTATCAACCAGTACGCCTCCGAGTTTAGTACGGTACCTTACCGTAGGTGAATATGTACTATATTCTTGGAAGGCATGCATCGGAATGTGGAGTCCAATGCTAAAATTGGAGAAAAGAAAGTAATTCGGTAGAGAAGCCCATGCACGCTGTAGCTCTATCACCCATCTGCCGTTAACAACCTGATATTACTGGATGTTAGTGGTATTGGATGTCCAGGTACCGGTGAGAGTACTTGTGAAGGAGATATTTTCCTTTACCGACATTAGAGCGTACAGTTTGAAGCCGCACCACGACAGCGCGAACTCCAACGGAGATCTGAATGGAGGCATTTAGCCCTGGGGTTGGAAAAGCGGTTTTCGAATGCCAAGTGTGGAGTTGATCTGTCAGTTTTGTACGATACGCAAAAAGGCGTTACACACACCAGGATCGAAAAATTTGCATAAAGGCTTTCCAACCCAGGGGCTGAATGCCCCTAATGCCGGCACAACAAGCTTTTTGTCGATACAAATACGGTACCATAGCTAGCTACACAAGACACGGACATTACTTTCGTTGGCGGCGGTGAAAGCTGTCTTGTGGGGTCCACAGTATGATATCGTGCTCCGTGTAACGGCGTATCATGAGTTAATGTTGAACTACGGTACGGTACCGCAGGGTAGGGGAGAGACTAAGCGCTTAACCTGACCAACAAGAGATCAGAATAAGATACGGGTAGCTATCTGTTCGCCACTCCCCTCTACCCGTTTCTTATCGATAAGCATAAAAAAACACGCTTGATAACGGGCAGGCGAAAGATAGATCAAACCTCCTTCTCTTGACTAACCGCAATATGCCCAGCAGAGTAGAACTACCAGGCTCCGGGACGCTCACCTGCGCAGCAGCAGAGTATCAGGGGATTCGGATGTGGGCCATCACACCGGTCAAAACGAGGTGAAAAATCTCGATAATAAAAAAAGGAGAAAAAAAAAGTAAAAAGGTTAATCTCGAGGAGAGGCATTCCACAAATGGCAAAAAGTTCCCCCACCATAAAAATTCCCACTTGTGTTTTTTTCGCCCTCATTTTTCGTTACCGTGCAATACCTTAAGTTTACCCATCCTCCCCTCCCCTGGCTTTACCCTTCGCTTTCCCCGTGCTCCCAATTACCACACAGGCATAATGATTAATAAATGATAAAGTGGACAAGGTGTGCGAGGTATCTGATGGTGGTATTCGGTGGGTTTTCATGATATCAAATCTGCGTACCGCTCGATGGTGCGGTATGGCACCGGCCAGGAAGAGGAATATTGAACCTTTCTGGGAAGGGAGTGGAGGGGTGTGTGAGGTGGGTCAAATGGAGAGGGAGCTTGGAACAAGACTTCGAGGCTAAGTTCCAGAAAGGCAAAAAAATACGGGCTACTGGGATGTGATTGGTTCGTTAGGAGGAAGCGAGATCAGCTCCTAGGTTGTCGGCTTACCCGACAGACGTGGGGGGGAGGGGGTGCAGGGTGGTCAGGATACAGTACCGCACCGCTCCGGTACTTTTCTCCTATACAATATCCCCTATGCATCGCAATGTCCCCTCCTGAGATCTCGTACTCTCCGCTTACTGCTGTTGGCACGTTGCTGCTGTTCGGCTTTTCGTCTTGTGGGAGATAGAGGGGAGGCAACAAGGAGGAAGGGTTGGTATGAGGCCGTGAATCTGGTGATATATGCACAGTATATATATACACACACATATATATCATAATATTATGCAAGTCACTCTTTTTCAAATAACGTGTTTGTCCCCTTTTCTCCTCCATACCAGAGAGATACGGTCCCGTGAAAATAGCCTCCCCCCGCTCACCACATTGCTATTACTACCGCTTTGGTAATCAGGTGGCTTCTAGTTGGCTGATAATCTGCTCCATAATAGATAATAGGCAAGGGAGTGTTCTCGCATCCATCGAGATACTCTGGGCCGTCCCCATACGAAGCCACGCAGGCCCGAAAAGAAATTACATAGAACCTACGAAGAGATAATTGTCCCAAAAAAAAGAGAGAGAGAGAAATTGAGCAAATCGAAAGCGTGACTTCTTGGTCTGGATAGGAAGGTGCAAGGGAGTGGGTAGGATAACAGAGTCTAGACGAGGATCCAACTGTTCTCTCTCTCTCGTGCTCCTTCATGCAGATCGGGAAAAGTCAAGGGCAAGAAAGAGAAAGAGGTTACGGTAAAGGGGAGAAAAAATCGATCATAGCCCAACTGTGAAGGGCAATTAGAAGCCATTTCCAAGCCTCTATCTTGAACAGTTGACTTCACGCCCGGCAGTTTAAAAAGAAGGGTGGTTCCCTACGCTTGCGTGGATCGAGTAAAGGTGAGGGGAGCAGGGCGGTTTGATTGATTTCGCGTGTGCTTGTGTGGATCCTTCAGCACTCACCTCATCATACTCCCTTCCCCTCCCCCCGGGCTTCTTCATTCCCCGGGCTCTGGTATTACTCCATACTTCCCAGAAAGGAACACCAGACGAACAGCTGGGGAACAAACCCCCAACTTCCCCCCAGCACATTAACATTAGGCACGAACACTTGCTCTCAATTTTTCTATTCTCACGGGAAAAGCGATTCTGCCGGGTTGGGTCATATAGAACGTGTGCTGGGGAAACTTTATATCAGAACCCAACATTTTTCAACTCCCTCTCGTCGGAAGAAGCGGTTACAAGCAGCACTTCTAATTCTATTCCCCCTTCGCTCCCGCCGCCTACTAGTTCAGGGTTGCAACTTCTTTCCTTTCCCCAGCTATTCACTTTCCCTTCCTTCTCACCTCCATTTCTACAACATTCCCTCCTCCTCCTCATTTCCGTCCTTTGAGTCTTCCAACACCGCGAACCTGAGGTACCTACCCGCCGGGAAGCACTGAACGAAAAGTGTAAAATTTACCGTTTTGATTCCCACGCTTTGAAATGCCGGACACAACGCTTTACGGCATCGTGGGTCTCATGGTAGTGGCGGGCGTCCTGTACCTATCCTACAGCCGCCGAACAGCTCCGTCTTTCCCTTTGGCGGATAGAAGCCGTCGAACACCTGTTGAAACTGCCGGCACTCCACCACGTTCGTTGACACCTAACCTTGCTTCCGAGAAGGGTGCCAGAATTGAGGATATCGCCAGACCTGAGGATGTTTCAGGGTATTCCCTTCCCCAACCCAATGCCCCGATACCGAATAGGAGGAAACCCTCTATCACGGCTCTTGTGACCAATCTTTTACCGACATCACGGCGTAGCTCTGTAGCTTCGCCCTTCACGAGTACTACGACTGATAGTGAAGGAGGTGCCTTTCCGCCTGTCGTTAACCGCTCTAAGGAAGAGATTGAGAGCTACGGCGACTTCCCGGATTATGCTGCTTTGACCGGGGTCAGACTGCCGGCCCCTTATATGGAGTTTGATATCAAAAAGGCACTGCCGAGACCTTACCGACCATTCCGCTGGGCGTATCATCAGACTATGTGTATGTTTCCTTGCTCCCTCTGCCCTAGCCCTGCATGTTTTTGTTTCACCGGGATGGATCAATTCTTCGTTTCCGCTGTACTGGGACCCAACCTAGAGGTCCGGGCTGTTGCTGCCGCCTTTCGGGTTGGGCAGTTTATATTGAGTGAGCGCTGATGACCGAACCTAGCACTAACGAAAATGGAACCTGACTGGTGGCTCGAGCTGGAAAATACCTATGTGGATCGGATTGCCCAACGAAAATCACTCTACGCCCAACACGGAAAGCAGGTCCTCGATTACCTCCCTGGCACCGAAGCTGCTTGCAAGGAGCTAATGGAAATGTGTTTGGAATTTCTGGTCGCTCGGTACCCCCACTACTTTACCCTTAAGGATCGCCACACAAACCCTGTTTTCGGGAATAAGATACTCGATAAAGAATTCCGCATCAAGGGGATGCATCCACTGCATGTTATTCTTGAGAATATACCCGAAGATTTCGCGATTACCTTGCAGGATGACCAGGGGTTCTATTCATTCAGGGCGGGAGTTATTTGCAGTAGCCTTGGGTGGAACGTTGGGACTAAAATTGGAATGAAGTTGCACGAGATTCACAAGCCGATCCCAGATTACAAGGAGAAGATGCAAAAGTCGATGGACCGGTACTTTTCCTCGCCCATTTTCTCCTAGCGCTTCCTCTAACATTGACCAGATACTTTACGAAAATGCAAACCAACAAGCCCATCCAACGCGGCTCCTGGGGCCTAGAAGTCGGACAACCACTTTTCATGCCCCCCGGTGACCCCCATGAGGCTTACCGCTCAGCCCAGTCTCCATCGCTTACACTCGACGATGTGAATCTCCGCGTGGACTGGCAAACACTCCGTCGTCTCCCGCTGTCGGGCGCTATTGTATTCAATTTCAAGGCGCTATTCACACCAATTCAAGAATTCAGAGACGAGCCGGGAGTTCCCCAGTTGGTTTTGAAGGTCCTCAAAGAAGGCAAGAAGAACCTGATGGAGTACAAGAACACGTGGCATGTCGAGCACGTTGCACTTCCCGCGTTGGAGAAGTGGTCCAAAGAGCAGACAGAAGAGGGATTGATGCCGGAAGGATGGGAAGTTTCGACGTTGGGGGAGAGTCCATGGTTTAGGGGATGGAGGGAGAAGTGGCATCGGCAGCAGGGATTCTAGATTTCCGGACTATGGCTTACGAGACGAACGGGTCTTGTAGGCTGGGTTTGGAGTGGATCTCAATAATTGGGTTTGGTGGATGTGTAAAAAATAATTCTTTTCTCCTCACCTGTTTTTCTCTCTGCATTTTCTTGTGTTTGTTTGTCTGGGGAGTCCGCCCTTGCTTGGTTTTCACGTCGGGAGTTTTTTTGTTTCTCTTTTCTTTTCCTCTTGCCCCTGCATTTTCTGGGGCCCCGGCAAAAAAAAGTGGAGGATTATTGAACATACAAAAGCGTTTTCCAGGGAGCCGTAGGGGACAGCGGTACCATTAGTTGGGGGCGTTATCACTTGTACATGACTATTAGCACAAATACAAATGCCTGCAGTTGTACGTGTACATCTGTGGGGTGGTTGTTCGGCGGCGGCCTCTCACGGTGAATCCGGCCGGACCTTGGGAATGGCAATCATTCTTGCACAGTATGATACAGTACCATGGATTTGAGTGATGATCCAGGGTGTCCAGGAAACCCGGGAAGTTTTGTTTCCGAGTGACACCTCGTGCGTACCTAACGCAGGGGTGTGGAGTGTGAATACTGGTAATGGGTATCGCACATTAGAGTAGGGTTGGATTCTTTGGTGTGGCGTCTACGAAGAGCTTACTATATAATATGATACCAGTACTATAGCAAATCACTTATCTCAGGCAAGATGTACAGTGCATACTGTATCATACAGCACAGTAATTTACCCCGAAACAGGGACCAAGTAAATAACACGGCATGATATAAAAATATATACATATGAGCACCAAGGAAAAACATATAAACTACCCCTCTCAAACAATCGAATCGTGAGCTAACTTGTAGGTAAATCAGGTATCACAGGCAGGCTATTATAGTCCAAGATTTCCTCATCCCCCCCCCCGGGCGAAAAACACAGGAGGTGAGTCTACTAGTCCCCCCGAAAGGAAGGAAGGGAGACATATATTATTATTATTATTATTATTATTATTATTATTATGAAAAAAAATGAAAAAAATGAAAAATGAAAGAAAGACAGGACTAGGAAGGAGACAACCCGAACGATATCACTTAGCACCATGGCCTATTGTCTTTGAGACCCCAACTCACGGTTATGATACGTACAGTACAATCACACATCGGTTCTCGGGGACTTGTCTTGTATAACTTTTTTTCTTCTTCTTCTCACTTCGTTTGAATTCTGAAAGTTTTGAAGCCGCTTCTAGAGCCTTGTCACACATAGCAAATCACCGCCGGGGCGTGCGAGGAATGTGGGGATACGAGCCGAGGTACAGTCTCATAGGTTGCGATGCTGGCTATGATAAAAGGAAACGAACCCCCCCTTCGCGCTGTCCGTCCACAACACCGATACTCTCGAGCATATCATACCAACTTATACGGATATCTCCCCTTCTTCGCGCGTGCCGAATTTTCACTACATAGCATGCGGAGCGCATATACGGTACAGTACATAGCGCCGGAAAAGCGATAGAGGTCCTCTGTGAACCAGGCAGAAGAAGAGCTGGCTTGAGGGTTTTTCGAGCCGACTTGTGATATTATATCTCAATGTGTCCATAATATGATAACCTATCTTGAAAACTCGGTTTTGGGATCAAAAATTAAAAGGGTTATAGAGATAAATGCGTTTACTTCGGGCCTTCGTCTGGAATTCGCACGTATATCGTACACGAAGCGGGGCGGGGAAGGGTCCGAAAGCGGTGTAGGATGGATATATCCACCCCTCACGAACAACAACAAAATGCTTTGAAGGAAAGGGAACATTTATTCCACTTCTCCTCACCAATTGTATGGGGGAAAAAAACAATCCTACACTCATTCATATGGGTGCTAATACTGCGCCATAACAAATTACATTAATTTTGAATTTTGAATTTTTTTTTTTTCCCTTTTCTTTCTCCCATGTTGCCCTCCGGCAATGGGTTTAGTTGTTGCAATGATAATCCGAAACGCTTTTTCGGTTTTCGGTGTGTGTGTAAACCTTTTATTCAACTACAACCTCACCTACTAACTAGAGTAATCGGAGTACGGCATGAGATACAGCCCCCAGCCCTGGGCCCCCCTTAAAGAAATCCCCCTTGCGGGCCACCTGCCACAAAACAAACATCAACGCGCAACAAAAGAAACAACAGCCCGGCGCCCGCACCTACACCCAACCCTACCCCTAGCAACATTAGCCAAGGATCCACGGCCCCCTGTCGCAGGCACCACCAGAAGGCGGCACCCCGGGGAGCTCCCCATTAAGCAACAGTGCCCCCAAGCCATTACAGCAAGGGTGATACCGCAATGTTGACAACAGAACCGAACGGTCGGCGGAGTTCGGGACAGGTCAGTCGTCGTCATAGTCGTCTGGGCCAGAAGAGGAAATATTGATTGCCGAGCTGCCACCGCCACAAAACATTCAGCCGCGCCACCCAAAGGGGGCGGGCCACACCAGTCAAGCCACACCCAAAAGAGGGGGTGGCGAAACACAATTTCTCCGGGTCAAAGCCATCCCCCCCACAGGGGGTCAGGAACACCGGGTTCGCGCGGGGACCAGCCCGATGCTGGGAAAAGACAGTGAGGTGCTCAAGGCCCTAAGGGCCCAAGCAAGAAAGAAGGGGGACCAAGGAGGAACCGGAATTGCATGAGTGTCCGAACGGTCGCTCCGAAGAGGGGGGGAGGACGGCCTCCCTATACGACCAACTGTATCCTGGCCGGAAACCAAGGACGCCCGACTGACAAGCAAGAGCAAAAACAAGGGAAAAATAAGGACCGCAAGGCCCACTCGGTGCCGTATCAATAGGCGAACAAAAGAAAGCGAGCCAACAGAGCACGAAACGTGAACCTTCCGAAGGTGGGGAAGTTAAAGACTTGAAGCCATCGTGAGAAGCTCTCCAAGGGCGTTTGATTGGGTGAACCCCCCGAACACCGCACTGAACACCTAACCCTCAGAGTTGAAAAGAAGGAGACTGTGTATGTGTGTGTGTGTGTGTGTAAACCTTTTATTCTTCCACTATCTCACCTACTAACTAAAGTAATCGGAGTACGGTGTGGGATACTGCCCCCAGCCCTGGGCCCCCCTCAACGAAATCCTTCGCTACACCCCCCTGTAGGCCATACAAAAGAAACTCCCGCCCCCCCCTTCTCCTTTCCCTCAAACGATTTGATCCAACACAAAGGAAACCCACTCCTGCCCCCTGGCCCCGTGGTCGTGAACAAAGTAAATCCAAACAAACAAAAGAAACCCACGCCTGCCCCCTTGGCCCCATGGTCGTGAACAAAGGAAATCCAAACAAACAAAAGAAACCCACGCCTGCTCCCTCTGGCCCCATGGTCATAAACAAAGGAAATCCAAACAAACAAAAGAAACCCACGCCTGCCCCCTAGGCCCCGTGGTCGTGTACATTATGAAATAACCATCTGATCAGCATTGCTCCCCTGATCCACTGGGCGCCTCCTCCGTGTCTTCCGCCGTTGTAGTCTATCGGCCCTTTCTCGCCGGGTCGTGCTTTCTGGCGTGCGCCGATTCATGTTGTACGTCCCTTAGTACCATTTCTCCGCATACCGTGCAAGGTCGTCTTGGTCTGGGTTTCACCGGTTTCTGCGTCGGTTGGCTCGTGGGTAGGTTAAGGTTAGCTCCGATTACCTGGGCGGCGTCTGGTTGTTGGGTACCGTCCTGGTCTCTGGCCATTACTGGTTTCCCCTTAAGCTCTTGCGGCCAGTCGTCCATCCACCGAAGGAGTTCTCCTTGCCTTTTGTTGTCGTGGAGCCCGACCGTCGTGGTGGTCATTACCCCGCATCTGTTTGCTAGGTGGTCAAAGGTGATTATGTCCCAGCCGTATGGGCATTGCCTCCTGGCGCTGGTTATCTCCTGGTATGGCCAGCCCGCCATTGCCCTTAGCCCCAGCAGTCTTTTGAAGTCCTGCCTGGTCAGGGAAAACAGGTGTTTGTGCCATTTACCGGGTCTTCCTTGATACCTGGTGCCTTCGTTGGTGACTCTTTCTGCCCAGTCCTGTTGCAATTGGTTTTTGAGTGCGTCTTTGCCTAGCTGGTAATTACCGGTGGTGGCGATAATGTCTTCTGCCCCGTGTTTGGTCATCCACCTCCTTGTCCAAGTGTTGTGGCGGTCCTTGGTGGCGGCTCGTAGCGCCAGCAAGTTCTGTCTGAACTGCATCATGATGTCCAGTGGTGGGATGCTGAGGTCGGTAAGGAAGGCCAAGACCGGTGTTTTCTTTTCCAGTCCGAAGGCGGTCCGGACTATCTTGTTGAGGGCTGCTTGCGCTTCCCTTATCAGGCCTTTGTTTCCCCATGTCTCTATCCCGTATGTCAGCTGTGGGATTATCAGGCCCTTGATCAGCCGCAGTGTCGTCCCCGCATTCAGTCCCCCTTTGCTACATCTGGATGTTACGACTCTTATGCGGTGCCCAGAGCTGGTGGCTTTGTTGATCCAGTGCCTGACATGGTGGTCCCATTTCCATTTGTCTGTTAGGAAGTATCCGAGCCATCTTAGATAGCTTTGACCGGGTACTTCTTGGCCCCGCAAGCGGACTTCGAATTTGTTCTGCGGTAGTATCTGTACGAAGATCGTTTCGGCTTTGCTGGATGTGAACTCATACCCGTCTTCAGCTGCGGTTGCCTCAAGTCCCCTAATGGTTTCCTGGTGTATCCTTTTTCCCTCTTTCACGTCCCGGTATGTTGTTGCTATCAGGATGTCGTCCACGTACATCAGGACCTTGGTTTCCGCTTTCTGGGATGGGGTTGCCTGTACTTTTGCTGTTTCTAGCATGCTGATTAGGAAAAGTATTGGTGACAGGGGGGAACCCTGCGGTGTGCCCTTGTCAGTGGCATATCCCCTAGATGTTCTGCCGTTGAACCGGTAGCTGGTCGTCCTGTCGGTGGCCCAGTGCCGGACCCATTGCGCTAGGTGGCCTGAGTGCTTTCCCAGCCTGTCGCATACCTTACCCATTTGTAGGTGGTCAAATCCTCCTTGGACGTCGAGGGTGGTGATGCATTTGCCAGCTTTTCCAGTTGTATCCATTACATCGTTTAGGGCTTGTATGGTGTCTGTTGTGCCGTATCTCTTTCTCCCTCTGAACATATTGTCTTCCAGAATTTCGAGCCTTGCTATTCGTATGACTGCCGCTCTTTCTAGGATCTTTGCCAGTATGGATTGTAGTTGTATCGGCCTCCAACCTTTTACCACTGTGTATGATGGTTTGTTTAGTTTAGGTATAAGTCTGGTGGTACTGACCTTCCAGCTTTCTGGGATTCCTTCCCTCCATGCCCGGTTCATCATTCTTAGGAATAGGGGTTCCCTCATTTTCCTAAAGCATTTCACGAGCCTGGTGGTGATATTGTCGGGTCCGCTTGCCGCTCCGTTCGGTGATTGTTTGATGGCTGCGTCTAGGGTCTCTATTTGCAGCGGTTCCGGTTCATTGTTTATTTGCTTTCTGGTCCGTCTCCTCTCTCCTCGGTATAGGGCCGTATGGATTTCTTGGGCGATGTCTCCGTGTTCCGCTACAACTTCGCCATTTTCCTTGGAGAGCGCTGGTATGGGATGTTTGGTGGTCCTTGGCCGGACCGTCCTGAAGCATTCGGGATCTGTTTCTTCCTGAAGGGCTTTCCCATTGGCTTCGAGCTTGGCTTCCATTATGGCTTTCCGCAGGTTCTTCTTTTTTTCCCTTAGTTCCGGGTGCCGGGGATTTTTATGTACGAGCCTGAGGACCTCCTTTCACTCTTGCTGCAGTGTTTTGTTCCAAAAGGCCTTGCTTCCTGATTTCTTGCTTTCTGGCTATGCGCGTGAGTTCCTTTTGCACTTCGGCTGGGTGGTCTCTATGGTCATCAATGAGGCTGATTTCGGACCTAATTACTTCCCAGTCCGCTTTGTCGTGCCTTAGCGGCTTTTCCCCGTCGTCCTTCCATGTGAAACTGGTTTTTATCATCAGTGCCTTGTGGCTTGCTGTTGCCAGGTCCAGTGTTCGTACTTCGATTCTTTGTCCTTGGTTGGCCACAACAAGGTCTAGGGTTGTTCCATTTGGGTTGGTCGCGTTGGGCGGGTGGGTAATTACATTGGGGTTTCTTACTGTCATATCCCTGTCGTCCATCCATCTGGCTAGTCTTAATCCGGCCGTGTTTTAGTGTCCCTGTGACCATGCGGGGTGGTGCCCGTTCATGTCCCCTATTAAAATGTTGCTTCTCCCGTGTATGTGCCACTGGCCTGTTGTGTCAAAGTCCCTCGCTGAGGGCCTCTGGCAGCCAAAGGTAATTTCGGTGCCTCCGGTCCACAGTGTGATGTATTGTGACGTTATTCGTTCGACCACAAACATGTGCACATATTTATTTAAAATATATACGGCACAGCCGTATTTCATCGCTTTTGTGCTTGTGTAGCATGTAAACCCTTCCACATGTATCCAGTCCTGATTTTCGAGAGGGCATTCTGCAATCGCTGTTATCTTCGGTTTCTGTTTTTTTGAGAGTTTCAGTAACTCAGTGACAATGTTCATGGACCCGCCGACGTTGTGATATATTACGTCTGGTGTCGCCATATTTATTCAGGCCTTGGGGGAGGGGCCAGCACTGCTGGTGCCTTTCCTTTGTCGGCTGCCATGGGGGGTTGAGGGGGTTGCGCCGGGGACTTCGCCCTAGTTCTGGTTGGGCATTGGTTATTTCCGGCGAAATGAGAGGTTTCCTCACCGTTAACACATCTTTCCCTTTCCTGCCGTGCAGTATGTCTGTGTGCAGAGGTGGTCCTTGGTGTGGTGTCTCCTCCCACAATATTTACATATGGCCTCCATCCTGCAGTGGACGGCGTGGTGCCCGAACTGTAGGCATCTCGCGCAGCAGGTTGACGAGTCTTTCTTTACATATTTTCGGAAGGTAGATCTCATGCCGAAGATGGCCATGCTCGGGAGGGGTTTTCTTGTTTCGGCCATAATCCAGTCGTTTGCCTCTACTGCCACGATTGCCGAGGACTTGACTTTTCCTTCAGCCTTGAGCACTGTCGGGGACCTGAGCCATTTAAGTCTCTCTAGCAGCCGGACCTGTGGGTTGTATTCAGAGATTTCATTTGCCAGGTCCTCCCATCTATCCGAGTCCACGTCCCATTCTTCGGGTGTCCAATCTTCGTCACCCAGTGGTATGCTATTGATGACGATGTTGATGGACGGCGTGTCTGTGGCGATGTTGAAGCCGAAAACGTCGATCTTGTTCAGGGCCTTGGTGATTGCTGATACATCGTTAAGGGCTGGTTCGGCCGGTAGGTCTCCCATGGTGGTAAGTACCAGGTCGTTGTTTCGGTTGAATTCTGCGTATGCAAACTTAACCCTGGACGCCGAGTTGACCGCGTCTCTGATTCTTGCTGGTGACAGCCCTGCTGCTCCTATCCTGCGACCTCTTTCTACCGACCGAATAAGGAGCCTCCTTTGCCTGGCGTGCGGGGTTGAGGGTGCCGAGGGCGCTTTCTCTCGGATGCCTGGGGCTGGCTCTTGTCTCCTCTTCTTTGTTGGGACTAGTCGGAAGCCGTCCACATCGATTCCGGAGGATGTAATGGCGGCCCATGTCTGTCTGAGCGCTGCTTTCTGTGGGGCGGCTTCTTCTGCCTTGGTGCTCGCCCTGGCCTGCGTTGCTGGTACTGGCGTATCTCCCTTAGGCTTTCTTAGAATTTGTTTGGAGGGGGGGGGCTGTGGTACGGTGTTGCGGGTGGGGGGGGAGGAGGGTTCTGGTTGGGGGCTGGGGTTTGGGTTCTGGGCTGTCTGGGGGCAGCGGATTGGGTAGGGGTAGGGGTGTTGGTGTTGGACTGTCTAGTTCTCAGCCTTATTTCCCCGGTGAGCCGTTCCTCCATTGCCTGCATCTGCTCCTGGAATTTCTTTTCCAGCTGATGGATGAAGCCAACCATGATGCCGACGGTGACGGGGCGTTCTAGCTCCTCCTTTTCTTGCGGTCTGAGCTCGACTTCCGTCGATTCATACAGGGAGGAGGGGGTGGTGGGGCGGTTTTGGGTTTGCGAGGAGTTCGGGTTGTTTGTCACATTTCCTGTTAGGGTTCCCAGGATTTCTCTTGTCGTGGTCAGGGGAGAAGAGAATCGTACCTGCCTTGGTATCTTCTGGGGGGCCGAGCTCTCCGGTACTTCGTTTGGTCCGTGGGCGTGTTGGCTGTCTCCCAACCCAGTTTGGTCTGTGTTTTTCCCGTTTCCCAGGGACATTGCTACATCTTGTGTAACTTGCGTCTCGGTTACTCCGATGTCTTGAGACTGGTCCATGGGTTCAATCATTTCGTCCAGCGGCGGGGAGGAGGCCGGTACCTGCGGTATCTGGGATACCGGTACAGGACTTTCTTGCGACGGGTGGTAGGAGGAAGCTGCTGCTGCCAAGAAAGCTAAGGCGTCGGTGTCGGCTGCATCTACCGCTTCATTGCCGAAGATTTTCTGTAGTGCGGTTCTGAAACCTGGGAGCTCCGGTTGGGGTGCCGCTATGGTCGGGGCTGTCGTGTTTCCCGTGAGGAGAACATAGCATGCATTCGTGCATCCTAGTTCCTGTCTGACCTCGGGGAAGGTACTTCCCCTGGCCACAATTCTGTTTCCCACATTGATTAAGGCGTTGGGACAGCCTCTTTGGTGCCTGACGGTGGCAAACATGGGGAGGGTCGAGTTGAGGGATACTCCTTGAGGGGAGCCGGGCGGGAGGAGGCTGGGGGAGTTAACTCTTGGGCTTTTGGTAGGGCTTCTGGGTCCCCCCAGGGGAGAGGGAGAGTGGGGATGATGCGGCAGGGCCGGAGACGAGGGTTGGGAGGTCATGGTGAGTGAGTAGGATGGTCTTATGGCCAGTATCCTAAACTCTAAGAGGAGATGAAGCCTTGGGATGGAGGGCTGTGATTGGCCACACCACCTAAGGGAGGAGTATCGTGAGTAAGGGGGTGGAGTAGTTCTTTGAGTGAAAATTCTGGTTGTACCTGATAAAAAGATGATGTGTACACAAATAAAAATAAACTTGGTGTGGTTGCAGGAATGCCCCGCTAACTGTACCGGAATTTCTGAAATTTTTCTCGCTCCGTGTGTGTGTGTAAACCTTTTATTCAACTACAATCTCACCTACTAACTAGAGTAATCGGAGTATGGCATGAGATACAGCCCCCAGCCCTGGGCCCCCCTTAAAGAAATCCTCCTCGCGGGCCACCTGCCGCAAAGCAAACATCAATGCGCAACAAAGGAAACAACAACCCAGCACCCGCACCTGCACCCACCCCTACTCCTAGCAACATTAGCCAAGGATCCACGGCCCCCTGTCGCAGGCACCACCAAAAGTCGGCACCCCGGGGAGCTCCCCATTAAGCGACTGTACCCCCAACCCATTACAGCAAGGGTGATACCGCAATGTCGACAACAGAACCGAACGGTCGGTGGAGTTCAGGACAGGACAGTCGTCGTCAGAGTCGTCTGGGCCAGATGAGGAAATATTGATTGCCGAGCCACCACCACCGCAAAGCACTCAGCTGCACCACCCGAGGGGGCGGGCCACACCAGTTGGGCCACACCCAAAAGAGGGGGTGGCGAAAATCACTTTTTTTCTGGGTCAAAGCCATCCCCCCATAGGGAGTCAGGAACACCGGGTTCGCGCGGGGACCAGCTCAAAGCTGGGAAAAGACGGTGAGGGGCTCGAGGCCCTAAGGGCCCAAGCAAGAAAGAAGGGGGACCAAGGAGGAACCGGAATCACATGAGTGTCCGAACGGTCGCTCCGAAGAGGGGGGCAGGACGGCCTTCCTATACGACCAACTGTATCCTGGCCGGAAACCAGGGACGCCCAACCGACAAGCAAGAGCAAAAGAACGAGGAGAAAAATGAGGACCGCAAGGCCTACTCTGTGCCGTATCAATAGGAAAACAAAAGAAAGCGAGGCAACGGAGCACGAAACGTGAACCTTCCGAAGGTGGGGAAGTTAAAGACTTGAAGCCATCGTGAGAAGCTCTCCAAGGTCGTTTGATTGGGTGAACCCCCCGAACACCGCACTGAACACCTAACCCTCAGAGTTGAAAAGAAGGAGACTGTGTGTGTGTGTAAACCTTTTATTCAACTACAATCTCACCTACTAACTAAAGTAATCGGAGTACGGCATGAGATACAGCCCCCAGCCCAGGGCCCCCCTTAAAGAAATCCCCCTCGCGGGCCACCTGCCACAAAGCAATCATTACATCAACGCGCAATAAAAGAAACAACAGCCCAGTGCCCACACCTACCCCCAACCCTACCCCTAGCAACATTAGCCAAGGATCCACGGCCCCCTGTTGCAGGCACCACCCGAAGGTGGCACCCCCGGGAGCTCTCCATTAAGCGACTGTGCCCCCAAGCCATTACAGCAAGGGTGATACCGCAATGTCGACAACAGAACCGAACGGTTGGCAGAGTTCAGGACAGGTCAGTCGTCGTCATAGTCGTCTGGGCCAGAAGAGGAAATGTAGATTGCCGAGCCGTCACCGCCACAAAAATATTTAGCTGCGCCACCCGAGGGGGCGGGCCACAACAGTCGAGCCACACCCAAAAGAGGGGGTGGCGAAGTTCGATTTCTCCGGGTCAAAGCCATCCCCCCATAGGGGGTCAGGAACACCGGGTTTGCGCGGGGACCAGCTCGAAGCTGGGAAAAGACAGTGAGGGGCTCGAGGCCCTAAGGGCCCAAGCAAGAGAGAAGGGGGACCAAGGAGGAACCGGAATCGCATGAGTGTCCGAACGGTCGCTCCGAAGAGGGGAGGAGGACGGCCTCCCTATACGACCAACTGTATCCTGGCCGGAAACCAAGGACGCCCAACCGACAAGCAAGAGCAAAAGAACGTGGGGGAAAACAAGAACCGTGAGGTCCACTCGGTGCCGTATCAATAGGCAAACAAAGGAAAGCGAGCCAACGGAGCACAAAATGTGAACCTTCCGAAGGTGGGGAAGTTAAAGACTTGAAGCCATCGTGGGAAGCTCTTCAAGGGCGTTTGATTGGGTGAGCCCCCCGAACACCGCACCGATACACCTAACCCTCAGAGTTGAAAAGAGAGAGACTGTGTGTATGTAAACCTTTTATTCAACTACAATCTCACCTACTAACTAAAGTAAGCGGAGTACAGCATGAGATACAGCCCCCAGCCCAGGGCCCCCCTTAAAGAAATCCCCCTCGCGGGCCACCTGCCACAAGACAATCATTACATCAACGCGCAACAAAAGAAACAACAGCCCAGCACCCGCACCTACACCCAACCCTACCCCTAGCAACATTAGCCAAGCGTCCACGGCCTCCTGTCGCAGGCGCCACCCGAAGGCGGTTCCCTGGGGAGCTCCCCATTAAGTGACTGTGCCCCCAAGCCATTACAGCAAGAGTGATACCGCAATGTCGATAACAAAACCGAATGGTCGGCGGAGTTCGGGACAGGTCAGTCGCCATCATAGTCGTCTGGGCCAGATGAGGAAATGTAGATTGCCGAGCCGTCACCGCCACAAAAATATTTAGCTGCGCCACCCGAGGGGGCGGGCCACAACAGTCGAGCCACACCCAAAAGAGGGGGTGGCGAAGGTCGATTTCTCCGGGTCAAAGCCATCCCCCCCATAGGGGTTCAGGAACACCGGGTTCACGCGGGGGCCCAGCTCGAAGCTGGGAAAAGACAGTGAGGGGCGCAAGGCCCTAAGGGCCCAAGGAAGAGAGAAGGGGGACCAAGGAGGAACCGGAATCGCATGAGTGTCCGAACGGTCGCTCCGAAGAGGGGGGGAGGAGGGCCTCCCTATACGACCAACTGTATCCTGGCCGGAAACCGAGGACACCCGACCGACAAGCAAGAGCAAAAAAACGAGGGGAAAAATAAGGACCGCAAGGCCCACTCGGTGCCGTATCAATAGGCAAACAAAGGAAAGCGAGCCAATGGAGCACAAAAATGTGAACCTTCCGAAGGTGGGGAAGTTAAAGACTTGAAGCCATGGTGAGAAGCTCTTCAAGGGCGTTTGATTGGGTGAGCCCCCCGAACACCGCACTGATACACCTAACCCTCAGAGTTGAAAAGAAGAGACTGTGTGTGTGTGTGTGTGTGTAAACCTTTTATTCTTCCACTATCTCACCTACTAACTAAAGTAATCGGAGTACGGCATGGGATACTGCCCCCAGCCCTGGGCCCCCCTCAACGAAATCCTTCGCTACACCCCCCTGTAGGCCATACAAAGAAAACTCCCACTCCCTCCTTCTCCTTTCCCTCAACCAGTTTAGTCCGTCACAAACGAAACCCACTCCTACCCCCCGGCCCCATGGTCGTAAACAAAATAAAATCCACCAACAAAGAAAACCCATTCCTGCCCCCTTGGCCCCATGGTCGTGAACAAAAGAAATCCAAACTAACAAATGAAACCTACGCCTGCCCCCTGTGCCCCGTAGTCGTGAACAAAAAAAAAAGAAAATCCAAGCAAACAAAAGAAACCCACACCTGCTTCCTGTGCCCCGTGGTCGTGTACATTATGAAATAACAATCTGACCAGCATTACTACCCTGGTCCACTGGGCACCTCCTCCATGTCTTCCGCCATTGTAGCCTATCGGCCCTTTCTCGCCGGGTCGTGTATTCTGGCGTGCGCCGACTCATGCTGCACGTCCCTTAGCACCATTTCCCCACATATCTTGCAAGGTCGTCGTGGTCTGGGTTTCACCGGTTTCTGTGTTGGTTGGCTTGTGGGTAGGTTAACGTTGGCTCCGATTACCTGGACGGCGTCTGGCTGTTGGGTGCCGTCCTCATTCCCGGTCATTTCTGGCTTTCCCTTAAGTTCTTGCGGCCAGCCGTCCATCCATTGAAGGAGTTCTCCTTGCCTTTTGTTGTCGTAGAGCCTGATTGTCGTGGTGGTGGTCACCCCGCATCTGCTTGTTAGGTGGTCAAAGGTTATTATGTCCCGATCGCATGGGCAGTGCCTCCTGGCGCCGGTTATTTCCTGGAATGGCCAGCCCTCCGTTGCCCTTAATCCTAGCAGCCTTTTAAAGTTCTGCCTGGTTAGGGAGTGTAGGTACTTGTACGATTTACCGGGCCTTCCTTGGTACCTGGTCCCTTCGTTGGTGACTCTTTCTGCCCAGTCTTGTTGCAGCCGGTTTTTAAGTGCGTCTTTGCCTCATTGGTAATTGCCGGCGGTGGTGATAATGTCCTCTGCTGCGTGCCTGGTCATCCACCTCGTTGTCTAAGTGTTGTGGCGGTCCTTGGTGGTGGCTCGTAGTGCCAGCAAGTTTTGTCTAAACTGCATCATGAGGTCCAGCGGTGGGATCCCGAGTTCGGTAAGGAAGGCCAGGACCGGTGTTTTCCTTTCCAGCCGGAAGGCGGTTCGGATTATCTTGTTGAGGGCCGCCTGCGCTTCTCTTAACAGGCCTTTGTTTGCCCATGTTTCTATCCCGTATGTCAGCTGTGGGATTATCAGGCCCTTGATTAGCCGCAGTGTCGTCCCCGCATTCAGTCCCCCTTTGCTGTATCTGGACGTTACTGCCCTTATGCGGTGTCTGGAGCTGGTGGCTTTGTTGATCTAGTGTCTGACGTGGTGGTTCCATTTCCATTTGTCTGTTAGGAAGTATCCGAGCCATCTCAGGTGGCACTGAGCGGGTATTTCTTGGCCCCGTAGGCGGACTTCGAACTTGCTCAACGGTGGTGTGTGCACGAAGATTGTTTCGGCTTTACTGGGTGCGAACTCGTACCCGTTTCCAGCTGCGGTTGCCTCAAGCCCCCTAATGGTTTCCTGGTGCATCCTTTTTCCCTCTTTCACGTCCCGGTATGTTGTTGCTACCAGGATGTCATCCACATACATCAGGACCTTGGTTTCCGCTTTTTGGGATGGCATTGCCTGTACTTTTGCTGTCTCTAGCATGCTGATGAGGAAAGGTATTGGTGATAGGGGAGAGCCCTGTGGTGTGCCCTTATCAGTAGCATATCCTCTGGACGTCCAGCTATTGAACTGGTAGCTGGTCGTCCTGTCGGTAGCCCAGTGTCGGACCCATTGTGCCCGGTGACCCGAGTGCTTTCTGAGCCTGTCGCATACCTTACCCATCTGTAGGTGGTCGAATCCCCCTTGGACATCGAGGGTGGTGATGCATTTGCCGGCTTTTCCGGTTGTGTCCATTACGTTGTTTAGGGCTTGTATGGCATCTGTCGTACCGTATCTCTTTCTCCCTCCGAACATATTGTCTTCCAGGATTTCGAGTCTTGCTATCCGTATAACTGCCGCTCTTTCTAGGGTTTTTGCCAGTATGGATTGTAGTTGTATCGGCCTCCAGCTTTTTGCCACTGTATATGACGGTTTGTTTAGCTTGGGTATCAGTATGGTGGTGCTGACCTTCCAGCTTTCTGGGATTCCTTCTCTCCATGCCCGATTCATCATTCTTAGGAATAGGGGCTCCCGTATTTTCCTAAGGCATTTAACGAGCCTGGTGGTGATGTTGTCTGGTCCACTTGCCGCTCCGTTCGGTGATTGTTTGATGGCGGCGTCTAGGGTCTCTATTTGTAGTGGCTCGGGTTCGTTGTTTATTTGCTCCCTGGCCCGTCTCCTCTCTCCTCCGTACAGGGCCGTGAGGATTTCTTGAGCGATGTCCCTGTGTTCCGCTACCACTTCGCCGTTTTCCTTGGACAAAGCCGGTATGGGGTGTTTGGTGGTCCTTGGCCGGACCGTCCTGAAGCATTCGGGATCTGTTTCTTCTTGAAGGGCTTTTCCGTTAGCTTCGAGTTTGGCTTCCATTATGGCTTTCCGCAGGTTCTTCTTTTTTTCCTTTAGTTCTGGGTGTCGGGGGTATTTATGCGCGAGCTTGAGGACCACCTTTCGTTCTTGCTGCAGGGACTTGTTCCAGAAAGCCTTGCATCCTGGCTTCTTTAAGGGGGTGTGCCTTCTGACTATGCGCGTGAGTTCCTTTTGCACTTCGGCTGGGTGGTCCTTGTGGTCGTCCACGAGGCTGATCTCAGCTTTAATGGCCTCCCAATCCGCTTTGTCGTGCCTTAGCAGCTTTTCCCCGTCGTTCCTCCATGTGAAACTGGTTTTAATTGCCAGTGCCCTATGGCTTGCTGTTGCTAGGTCCAGTGTCCGTACTTCGATTTTTTGCCCTTTGTCGGTGGCCACAAGGTCTAGGGTTGTTCCATTTGGGTTGGTCGCGTTGGGCGGGTGGGTGATTACGTGGGGGTTTCTCACTGCCATATCCCTGTCGTCCATCCATCTGGCCAGCTTTAATCCGGCCGTGTTCTGGCATCCCTGTGACCAAGCGGGGTGGTGCGCCTTCATGTCCCCTATTAGGATGTTGTTTCTCCCGTGCGTGTGCTACCGGTTTGTTATGTCAAAGTCCTTTGCCGAGGGCCTCTGGTAGCCAAAGGTAATTTCCGTGCCTCCGGTCCACAGTGTGATGTATTGTGTCGTTATTCGTTCAACCACAAACATGTGCACGTATTTATCTAAAATATATACGGCACAGCCGTATTTCATCGCCTTTGTGCTAGCGTAGCATGTAAATCCTTCCAAATGTATCCAATCCTGATTCTCAAGAGGGCATTCTGCAATCGCTATTTTCGGTTTCCGTTTTTTTGAGAGTTTCAGTAACTCGGTGACAACGTTCATGGACCCGCCGACGTTGTGGTATATTATATCTATTGTCGCCATATTTATTTAGGCATCGGGGGGGGGGCCAGCACTGCTGGTGCTTTTCCTTTGTCGTTGGCCGTAGGGGACTGTGCCGGGGACTTCGCCCTAGTCCTGGTTGGGCATTGGTTATCTCCAGCGAAATGAGAGGTTTCTGCACAGTTAACACATCTTCTCAGGGTGTAGGAACACATATTTCCCTTTCCTGCCGTGCAGTATGTCTGTGTGCAGAGGTGGTCTTTGGTGTGGTGTCTCCCCCCACAATACTTGCATGTGGCCTCCATCCTGCAGTGGACGGCGTGGTGTGCGAACTGCAGGCACCTCGCGCAGCAGGTTGACGAGTCTTTCTTTATATATTTTCGGAAGGTAGATCTCATGCCGAAGATGGCCATGCTCGGGAGGGGTTTTCTTGTTTCGGCCATAATCCAGTCGTTTGCCTCTACCGCCACGATTGCTGAGGACTTGACTTTTCCTTCAGCCTTGAGCGCTGTCGGGGACGTGAGCCATTTAGGTCTGTCTAGCAGTCGGACTCGCGGGTTGTATTCAGAGATTTCGTTTGCCAGGTCCTCCCATCTATCCGAGTCCACCTCCCATTCTTCGGGTGTCCAATCTTCGTCACCCACTGGTATGCTATTGATGACGATGTTGATGGACGGCGTGTCGGTGGCGATGTTGAAACTGAAAACGTCGATCTCGTTCAGGGCCTTGGTGATTGCCGATACATCGTTGAGGGCTGGTTCGGCCGTTAGGTCTCCCATGGTGGTAAGCACCAGGTCGTCGTTTCGCTTGAATTCTGCGTATGCAAATTTAACCCTGGACGCCGAGTTAACTGCGTCTCTAATTCTTGCTGGTGACAGCCCTGTTGCTCCTATCCTGCGGCCCCTTTCCACTGACCGAATAAGGAGCCTCCTTTGCCTGGCATGCGGGGTTGAGGGTGCCGAGGGCGCTGTTTCTTGGATGCCCGGGGCTGGCTCTTGTCTCCTTTTCTTTGTTGGCACTAGCCGGAAGCCGTCCACATCGATTCCGGAGGACGTAATGGCGGCCCATGTCTGTTTAAGCGCTGCTTTCTGTGGGGCGGCTTCGTCTGTTTTGGTGCTCGCCCCGGCCTGCGGTGCCGGTACTGGCGTGTCTCCCTTGGTCTTTCTTAAAATTTGTTTGGGGGGGGGACTGTGGTGCGGTGTTGCAGGTGGGGGGGGGGTTTTGGTTGGGGGCCGGGGTTTGGGTTCTGGGTTGTCTGGGGGTAGCGGATGGGGTAGGGGTAGGGGTGTTGGTGTTGGACTGTCTAGCCCTTAGCCTTATTTCCCCGGTAAGCCGTTCCTCCATTGCTTGCATCTGCTCCTGGAATTTCTTCTCCAACTGATGGATGAAGCCAACCATGATGCCAACGGTGACGGGATGTTCTAGTTCCTCTTTTTCTTTTGGTGTGAGCTCGACTTCCGTCGATTCATATAGGGAGGAGGGGGTGGTGTGGCGGTTTTGGGTACGCGAGGAGCTCGGGTCGTTTGTCATGTTGCCTGTTAGGGTCCCCGGGATTTCTCTTGTCGTGGTCAGGGGGGAAGAGAATCGTACCTGCCTTGGCGCATTCTGGGGGACCGAGCTCTCTGGCACTTCGCTTGGTCCATGGGCGTGTTGGCTGTCTCCCAGCCTGGTTTGGTCTGTGTTTTTCCCGTTTCTCAGGGACATTGCTACATCTTGTGTGTCTTGCGTCTCAGTTACTCTGATGTCTTGAGACTGGTCCATGGGTTCATTTATTTCGCCCAGTGGCGCGGAGGAGGCTGGTACCTGCGGTATCTGAGATACTGGTACAGGGCTTTCTTGTGACGGGTGGTAGGAGGAAGCTGCTTCTGCCAGGAAAGCTAAGGCGTCGGTGTCGGCTGCGTCTACCGCCTCATTGCCGAAGATTTTCTGGAGTGTGGTCCTAAAACCTGGGAGCTCCGGTTGGGGTGCCGCTATGGTAGGGGCTTTCGTGTTTCCCGTGAGGAGGACATAGCATGCATTCGTACATCCTAGTTCCTGTCTGACCTCGGGGAAGGTACTTCCCCTGGCCACGATTCTGTTTACCACGTTGATTAAGGCGTTGGGACAGCCTCTCTGGTGCCTGATGGTGGCAAACATGGGGAGGGTCGAGTTGAGGGAAACTCTTTGAGGGGAGTCAGGTGGGAGGAGGCTGGGGGAGTTGACCCTTGGGCTTTTGGTGGGGCTTCTGGGTCCCCCCAGGGGAGAGGGAGAGTGGGGAAGATGCGGTAGGGCCGGAGACGAGGGTTGGGAGGTCATGGTGAGTGAGTAGGATGGTCTTATAGCTAGCGTCCTAAACTCTCAGAGGAAATGAAGCCTTAGAATGGAGGGCTGTGATTGGCCACACTACCTAAGGGAGGGGTATCGTGAGTGAGGGGGTGGAGTCGTTCTTTGAGTGAAAATTCTGGTTGTACCGGATAAGAGGATGATGTGTACACGGACAAAAATAAACTTGGTGTGGTTGCAGGAATGCCCCGCTAACTGTACCAGAATTTCCGAAGTTTTTCTCGCTCCGTGTGTGTGTGTAAACCTTTTATTCTTCCACTACCTCACCTACTAACTAAAGTAATCGGAGTACGGCATGGGATACTGCCCCCAGCCCTGGGCCCCCCTCAACGAAATCCTTCGCTACACCCCCCTGTAGGCCATACAAAAGAAACTCCCACTCCCTTCTTCCCCTCTCCCTCAAACAGCTTTGGTCCGTCACAAAGGAAACCCATTCCTGCCCCCCGGCCCCATGGTCGTAAACAAAATAAAATCCAACAACAAAAGAAACCCATTCCTGCCCCTCTGGCCCCATGGTCGTGAACAAAAGAAATCCAAACCAACAAAGGAAACCTACGCCTGCCCCCTGTGCCCCGTAGTCGTGAACAAATGAAATCCAAGCAAACAAAAGAAACCCACGCCTGCCCCCTGTGCCCCGTGGTCGTGTACATTATGAAATAACCATCTGACCAGCATTACTCCCCTGGTCCACTGAAGGAGTTCCCCTTGCCTCTTGTTATCGTAAAGCCCGATCGCTGTGGCGGTCGTTATCCCGCATCTGTTTGCTAGGTGGTCAAAGGTTATTATGTCCCGATCGCACGGGCATCTCCTTCTGGCGCCGGTTATCTCCTGGTATGGCCAACCTGCCGTTGCCCTTAGCCCTAGTAGCCTTTTAAAGTTTTGCCTAGTTATGGCGTGCAGGTGTTTGTGCGCTTTGCCGGGCCTTCCTTGGTATCTGGTCCCTTCGTTGGTGATCCTTTCTGCCCAGTCTTGTTGCATTCGGCTTTTAAGTGCGTCTTTGCCTAGCTGGTAATTGCCGGTGGTGGCGATAACGTTTTCTGCCCCGTGTTTGGCCATCCATTTCTTTGTCCAAGTGTTGTGGCGGTCCTTGGTGGTGGCTCGTAACGCCAGTAGGTTTTGTCTGAATTGCATCATGAGGTCTAGTGGTGGGATCCCGAGCTCGGTAAGGAAGGCCAGGACCGGTGTTTTCTTTTCCAGTCCGAAGGCGGTTCGGACTATCTTGTTGAGGGCCGCCTGCGCTTCTCTTAACAGGCCTTTGTTTCCCCATGTCTCTATCCCGTACGTCAGCTGTGGGATTATCAGACCCTTGATTAGCCGCAGTGTCGTGCCTGCATTCAGTCCCCCTTTGCTGTATCTGGACGTTACTGCCCTTATGCGGTGTCCGGAGCTGGTGGCTTTGTTGATCCAGTGCCTGACGTGGTGGTCCCATTTCCATTTGTCTGTTAGGAAGTATCCGAGCCATCTCAAGTGGCTTTGAACTGGTATCTCTTGTCCCCGTAGGCGGACCTCGAACTTGCTCTGTGGTGGGGTGTGTACGAAGATTGTTTCGGCTTTACTGGGTGCGAACTCATACCCGTCTTTGCCTGCGGTTGCCTCCAATTCCCTAATGGTTTCCTGGTGCAGCCTTTTTCCTTCTTTTGGGTCCTGGTATGTCGTTGCTATCAGGATGTCGTCCACGTACATCAGGACCTTAGTTTCCGCTTTTTGGGAAGGTGTTGCCTGTACCTTTGCTGTCTCCAGCATGCTGATGAGGAAGAGTATTGGTGATAGGGGAGAGCCCTGTGGCGTGCCCTTGTCAGTGGCATATCCTTTGGACGTCCTGCCATTGAATCGGTAGCTGGTCGTCCTGTCGGTGGCCCAATGTCGGACCCATTGTGCCAGGTGACCCGAGTGCTTTCCGAGCCTTTCGCACACCTTACCCATCTGTAGGTGGTCGAATCCCCCTTGGACATCGAGGGTGGTGATGCATTTGCCGGCTTTTCCAGTTGTATCTATTACGTTGTTTAGTGCTTGTATGGCGTCTGTCGTACCGTACCTCTTTCTCCCTCCGAACATATTGTCTTCCAGGATTTCGAGCCTTGCTATCCGTATGACTGCTGCTCTTTCTAGTGTTTTTGCCAGTATAGATTGTAGTTGTATCGGCCTCCAGCTTTTTGCCACTGTATATGATGCTTTGTTAAGCTTGGGTATCAATATGGTAGTACTGACCTTCCAGCTTTCTGGGATTCCTTCTTTCCATGCCCGGTTCATCATTCTTAGGAATAGGGGCTCCCGTATTTTCCTAAAGCATTTAACGAGCCTGGTGGTGATGTTGTCTGGTCCGCTTGCTGCTCCGTTCAGTGACTGCTTGATGGCGGCGTCTAGGGTCTCTATTTGTAGTGGTTCGGGTTCGTCGTTTATTTGTTCCTTGGCCCGTCTCCTCTCTCCCCCGTACAGGGCCGTGTGGATTTCTTGAGCGATGTCCCCGTGTTCCGCTACTACTTTGCCGTTTTCCTTGGACAAAGCCGGTATGGGGTGCTTGGTGGTCCTTGGCCGGACCGTCCTGAAATATTCAGGATCTGTTTCTTCTTGAAGGGCTTTTCCGTTGGCTTCGAGTTTGGCTTCCATTATCACTTTCCTCAGGTTTTTCTTCTTTTCCTTTAGCTCTGGGTGCCGGGGGTGTTTGTGTGCGAGTTTGAGGACCTCCTTTCGTTCTTGTTACAGGGACTTGTTCCAGAACGCCTTGCATCCTGGTTCTTTTGGGGGGGTGTGCCTTCTGACTATGCGCGTGAGTTCTTTTTGCACTTCGGCTGGGTGGTCCTTGTGGTCGTCCATGAGGCTGATCTCGGCCCTAATGGCCTCCCAATCCGCCTTGTCGTGCCTTAGCGGCTTTTCCCCGTCGTCCCTCCATGTGAAACTGGTCTTTATTGCCAGTGCCCTATGGCTTGCTGTTGCTAGGTCCAGTGTTCGTACTTCGATTTTTTGCCCTTTATCGGTAGCCACAAGGTCCAGGGTTGTTCCGTTTGGGTTGGTCGCATTGGGCGGGTGGGTGATTACGTGGTGGTTTCTCACTACCATATCCCTGTCATCCATCCATCTGGCCAGCTTTAGTCCGGCCGTGTTCTGGCACCCCTGTGACCAAGTTGGGTGGTGTGCGTTCATGTCTCCTATTAGGATGTTGTTTTCCCCGTGTGTGTGCCATTGGTTTGTTATGTCGAAGTCCTTTGCCGAGGGTCTCTGGTAGCCAATGGTAATCTCCACACCTCCGGTCCACAGTGTAATGTATTGTGTCGTTATTCGTTCAACCACGAACATGTGAACGTATTTATCTAAAATATATACGGCACAGCCGTATTTCGTCGCCTTTGTACTAGCGTAGCATGTAAATCCTTCCAAATGTATCCAGTCCTCATTCTCAAGAGGGCATTCTGCGATCGCTATTATTTTCGGTTTTCGTTTTTTTGAGATTTTCAGCAACTCGGTGACAACGTTCATGGACCCGCCGACGTTGTGATAAATTATATCTGTTGTCGCCATATTTATTTAGGCGTCGGGGGAGGGGCCAGCACTGCTGGTGCTTTTCCTTTATCCGCGGCCGTGGGGGGTTGTACTGGGGACTTTGCCCTAGTCCTAGTTGGGCAATGGTTATCTCCGGCGAAATGAGAGGTTTCTTCGCAGTTAACACATCTTCTTAGGGTATGGGAACACATCTTCCCTTTTCCCGCCGTGCAGTACGTCTGTGCGCAGAGGTGGTCTTTGGTGTGGTGTCTTCCTCCACAGTATTTGCATATTGCTTCCATCCTGCAGTGGACGGCATGGTGTCCGAATTGTAGGCATCTCGCGCAACAGGTTGATGAGTCTTTCTTTACATATTTCCGGAAGGTACACCTCATGCCAAAGATGGCCATGCTCGGGAGGGGTTTTTTGGTTTCGGCCATGATCCAGTCGTTTGCCTCTACCGCCACTATTGCTGAGGACTTGACTTTACCTTCAGCTTTGAGCGCTGTCGGGGACCTGAGCCACTTAGGCCTGTCTAGCAGCCGGACCTGTGGGTTGTATTCAGAGATTTCCTTTGCTAGGTCCTCCCATCTGTCCGAGTCCGTGTCCCATTCTTCGGGTGTCCAGTCTTCGTCCCCTAGTGGTATGCTATTGATGACGATGTTGATGGACAGTGTGTCTGTGGTGACATTGAAGCCGAAAACGTCGATCCCGTTTAGGGCCTTGGTGATTGCCGGCACGTCGTTGAGGGCTGGTTCGGCCGGTAGGTCTCCCATGGTGGTGAGTAACAGGTCGTCATTTCGGTTAAATTCTGCGTATGCAAACTTAACCCTGGATCCCGAGTTGACCGCGTCTCTGATTCTTGCTGGTGACAGCCTTGCTGCTCCTATCCTGCGACCTCTTTCCACCGATCGGATAAGTAGCCTCCTTTGCCTGGCATGCGGGGTTGAGGGTGCCGAGGGTGCTGTCTCTCGGATGCCTGGGGCTGGCTCTTGTCTTTTTTTCTTCGTTGGTACTAGCCGGAAGCCGTCCACATCAATTCCGGAGGACGTAATGGTGGCCCATGTCTGTTTGAGCGTTGTTTTCTGCGGGGCGGTTTCGTTTACCTTGGTACTCGTCCCGGTTTGCGGTGCCGGTACTGGTGCGTCTCCCTTAGGTTTTCTTAGAATTTGTTTTGAGGGGGGGGGGGGGGCTGCGTTGCCGCCTTTCCGGGGGGGGGGGGGGTTTTGTTGGGGGCCGGGGTTTTGGTTTTGGGGTTTCCTAGGGCCCCCGAAGGGGTTAGGGTAAGGGGGTTTGTTTTT
>NW_003298819.1:310512-316593 GCF_000151645.1 Tuber melanosporum | reverse complement strand
TAACTAAGAGCTTGAGCTCCACTTCGGTGGATTGCCTAGCCCTTAGTCTTATTTCCCCGGTAAGCCGTTCCTCCATTGCCTGCATCTGCTCCTGGAATTTCTTTTCCAGCTGGTGGATGAAGCCCACCATGATGCCTACGGTGACGGGGCGTCCTAGTTCCTCCTTTTCTTCTGGTGTGAGTTCGACTTCCGCCGATTCATACAGGGAGGAGGAGGGGATGGTGGGGCGGTTTTGGGCATGTGAGGAGTTCGGGTCGTTGGTCATATTGCCTGTTAGGGTCCCCGGGATTTCTCTTGTCGTGGTCAAGGGGGAAGAGAACCGTACCTGCCTTGGTACACTCTGGGGGGCCGAGCTCTCCGGCACTTCGCTTGGTCCGTGGGCGTGTTGGCTGTCTCCTAACCCGGTTTGGTCTGTGTTTTTCCCGTTTCCCAGGGACATTGCTACATCTTGTGTGGCTTGCGTTTCGGTTACTCCGATGTCTTGAGACTGGTCCATGGGTTCGTCCATTTCGCCTAGCGGTGGGGAGGAGGCGGGTACCTGTGGTATCTGGGATACTGGTACAGGGCTTTCTTGTGACGGGTGGTCGGAGCAGGCTGCTGCTGCCAGGAAAGCTAAGGCGTCGGTGTCGGCTGCATCTACCGCTTCATTGCCAAAGATTTTCTGGAGTGTGGTCCTGAACCCTGGGAGCTCCGGTTGGGGTGCCGCTATGGTCGGGGCCTTCGTGTTTCCCGTGAGGAGGACGTAGCATGCATTCGTGCATCCTAGTTCCTGTCTGACCTCGGGGAAGGTACTTCCCCTGGCCACGATTCTGTTTCCCACGTTGATTAAGGCGTTGGGGCAGCCCCTTTGGTGCCTAATAGTGGCAAACATGGGGAGGGTTGAGTTGAGGGAAACTCCTTGAGGGGAGCCGGGCAGGAGGAGGCTGGGGGAATTGATCCTTGGGCTCTTGGTAGGGCTTCTGGGTCCCCCCAGGGGAGAAGGAGAGTGGGGGAGATGCGGCAGGGCCGGAGACGAAGGTTGGGAGGTCATGGTGAGTGAGTAGGATGGTCTTATGGCCAGCGTCCTAAACTCTCAAAGGAAATGAAGCCTTAGGATGGAGGGCTGTGATTGGCCACACCACCTAAGGGAGGAGTATCGTGAGTGAGGGGGTGGAGTAGTTCTTTGAGTGAAAATTCTGGTTGTACCGGATAAAAAGATGATGTGTACACAAACAAAAATAAACTTGGTGTGGTTGCAGGAATGCCCCGCTAACTGTACCGGAATTTCCGAAATTTTTCTCGCTCCGTGTGTGTGTGTGTGTGTGTAAACCTTTTATTCTTCCACTACCTCACCTACTAACTAAAGTAATCGGAGTACGGCATGAGATACAGCCCCCAGCCCTGGGCCCCCCTCAAAGAAATCCTTCGCTACACCCCCCTGTAGGCCATACAAAGGAAACTCCCACTCCCTTCTTCCCCTCTCCCTCAAACAGCTTTGCTCCGTCACAAAGGAAACCCATTCCTGCCCCCCGGCCCCATGGTCGTAAACAAAATAAAATCCAACAACAAAAGAAACCCATTCCTGCCCCTCTGGCCCCATGGTCGTGAACAAAAGAAATCCAAACCAACAAAGGAAACCTACGCCTGCCCCCTGTGCCCCGTAGTCGTGAACAAAGGAAATCCAAGCAAATAAAAGAAACCCACGCCTGCCCCCTGTGCCCCGTGGTCGTGTACATTATGAAATAACCATCTGACCAGGATTACTCCCCTGGTCCACTGGGCGCCTCCTCCGTGTCTTCCGTCGTCATAGCCTAGCGACCCCTTCTTGCCGGGTCGTGTATCCTGGCATGTGCCGACTCATGCTGCATGTCTCTTAGTACCATTTCCCCGCATATCTTGCAGGGTCGCCGTGGCCTGGGTTTCACTGGTGCCTGTGCTGGCTGGCTTGTGGGTAGATTAACGTTGGCTCCGATTACTTGGGCGGTGTCTGGTTGTTGGGTGCCGTCCCCATTCCCGGTCATTTCTGGTTTTCCCTTAAGTTCGTGTGGCCAGCCGTCCATCCACTGAAGGAGTTCCCCTTGCCTCTTGTTATCGTAAAGCCCGATCGCTGTGGCGGTCGTTATCCCGCATCTGTTTGCTAGGTGGTCAAAGGTTATTATGTCCCGATCGCACGGGCATCTCCTTCTGGCGCCGGTTATCTCCTGGTATGGCCAACCTGCCGTTGCCCTTAGCCCTAGTAGCCTTTTAAAGTTTTGCCTAGTTATGGCGTGCAGGTGTTTGTGCGCTTTGCCGGGCCTTCCTTGGTATCTGGTCCCTTCGTTGGTGATCCTTTCTGCCCAGTCTTGTTGCATTCGGTTTTTAAGTGCGTCTTTGCCTAGCTGGTAATTGCCGGTGGTGGCGATAACGTTTTCTGCCCCATGTTTGGCCATCCATTTCTTTGTCCAAGTGTTGTGGCGGTCCTTGGTGGTTGCTCGTAACGCTAGTAGGTTTTGTCTGAATTGCATCATGAGGTCTAGTGGTGGGATCCCGAGCTCGGTAAGGAAGGCCAGGACCGGTGTTTTCTTTTCCAGTCCGAAGGCGGTTCGGACTATCTTGTTGAGGGCCGCCTGCGCTTCTCTTAACAGGCCTTTGTTTCCCCATGTCTCTATCCCGTACGTGAGCTGTGGGATTATCAGACCCTTGATTAGCCGCAGTGTCGTTCCTGCATTCAGTCCCCCTTTGCTGTATCTGGACGTTACTGCCCTTATGCGGTATCCGGAGCTGGTGGCTTTGTTGATCCAGTGCCTGACGTGGTGGTCCCATTTCCATTTGTCTGTTAGGAAGTATCCGAGCCATCTCAGGTGGCTTTGAGCGGGTATCTCTTGTCCCCGTAGGCGGACTTCGAACTTGCTCTGTGGTGGGGTGTGCACGAAGATTGTTTCGGCTTTACTGGGTGCGAACTCGTACCCGTCTTTGCCTGCGGTTGTCTCAAGTTCCCTAATGGTTTCCTGGTGCAGCCTTTTTCCTTCTTTTGCGTCCTGGTATGTCGTTGCTATCAGGATGTCGTCCACGTACATCAGGACCTTGGTTTCCGCTTTTTGGGACGGTGTTGCCTGTACCTTTGCTGCCTCTAGCATGCTGATGAGGAAGAGTATTGGTGATAGGGGAGAGCCCTGTGGCATGCCCTTGTCAGTGGCATATCCTTTGGACGTCCTGCCATTGAACCGGTAGCTGGTCGTCCTGTCGGTGGCCCAATGTCGGACCCATTGTGCCAGGTGACCCGAGTGCTTTCCGAGCCTTTCGCACACCTTACCCATCTGTAGGTGGTCGAATCCCCCTTGGACGTCGAGGGTGGTGATGCATTTGCCAGCTTTTCCGGTTGTGTCCATTACGTTGTTTAGTGCTTGTATGGCGTCTGTCGTACCGTACCTCTTTCTCCCTCCGAACATATTGTCTTCCAGGATTTCGAGCCTTGCTATCCGTATGACTGCTGCTCTTTCTAGTGTTTTTGCCAGTATAGATTGTAGTTGTATCGGCCTCCAGCCTTTTGCCACTGTATATGATGCTTTGTTAAGCTTGGGTATCAATATGGTAGTACTGACCTTCCAGCTTTCTGGGATTCTTTCTTTCCATGCCCGGTTCATCATTCTTAGGAATAGGGGCTCCCGTATTTTCCTAAAGCATTTAACGAGCCTGGTGGTGATGTTGTCTGGTCTGCTTGCTGCTCCGTTCGGTGACTGCTTGATGGCGGCGTCTAGGGTCTCTATTTGTAGTGGTTCGGGTTCGTCGTTTATTTGTTCCTTGGCCCGTCTCCTCTCTCCCCCGTACAGGGCCGTGTGGATTTCTTGAGCGATGTCCCCGTGTTCCGCTACTACTTCGCCGTTTTCCTTGGACAAAGCCGGTATGGGGTGCTTGGTGGTCCTTGGCCGGACCGACCTGAAACATTCAGGATCTGTTTCTTCTTGAAGGGCTTTTCCGTTGGCTTCGAGTTTGGCTTCCATTATGGCTTTCCTCAGGTTTTTCTTCTTTTCCTTTAGCTCTGGGTGCCGGGGGTGTTTGTGTACGAGTTTGAGGACCTCCTTTCGTTCTTGTTGCAGGGACTTGTTCCAGAACGCCTTGCATCCTGGTTTCTTTAGGGGGGTGTGCCTTCTGACTATGCGCGTGAGTTCTTTTTGCACTTCGGCTGGGTGGTCCTTGTGGTCGTCCATGAGGCTGATCTCGGCCCTAATGGCCTCCCAATCCGCCTTGTCGTGCCTTAGCGGCTTTTCCCCGTCGTCCCTCCATGTGAAACTGGTCTTTATTGCCAGTGCCCTATGGCTTGCTGTTGCTAGGTCCAGTGTTCGTACTTCGATTTTTTGCCCTTTATCGGTAGCCACAAGGTCCAGGGTTGTTCCGTTTGGGTTGGTCGCATTGGGCGGGTGGGTGATTACGTGGGGGTTTCTCACTACCATATCCCTGTCGTCCATCCATCTGGCCAGTTTTAGTCCGGCCGTGTTCTGGCACCCCTGTGACCAAGTTGGGTGGTGTGCGTTCATGTCTCCTATTAGGATGTTGTTTTCCCCGTGTGTGTGCCATTGGTTTGTTATGTCGAAGTCCTTTGCCGAGGGTCTCTGGTAGCCAATGGTAATCTCCGCGCCTGCGGTCCACAGTGTAATGTATTGTGTCGTTATTCGTTCAACCACGAACATGTGAACGTATTTATCTCCAAAATATATACGGCACAGCGCGTATTTCGTCGCCTTTGTGCTAGCGTTTATTTCGCATGTAAATGCCTTCCAAATGTATCCAGTCCTCATTCTCAAGAGGGCATTCTGCGATCGCTATTATTTTCGGTTTTCGTTTTTTTGAGAGTTTCAGCAACTCGGTGACAACGTTCATGGACCCGCCGACGTTGTGATAAATTATATCTGTTGTCGCCATATTTATTTAGGCGTCGGGGGAGGGGCCAGCACTGCTGGTGCTTTTCCTTTATCCGCGGCCGTGGGGGGTTGTACTGGGGACTTTGCCCTAGTCCTAGTTGGGCAATGGTTATCTCCGGCGAAATGAGAGGTTTCCTCGCAGTTAACACATCTTCTTAGGGTATGGGAACACATCTTCCCTTTTCCCGCCGTGCAGTACGTCTGTGCTCAAAGGTGGTCTTTGGTGTGGTGTCTTCCTCCACAGTATTTGCATATTGCTTCCATCCTGCAATGGACGGCATGGTGTCCGAATTGTAGGCATCTCGCGCAACAGGTTGATGTGTCTTTCTTTACATATTTCCGGAAGGTGCATCTCATGCCAATGATGGCCATGCTCGGGAGGGGTTTTTTGGTTTCGGCCATGATCCAGTCGTTTGCCTCTACCGCTACTATTGCTGAGGACTTGACTTTTCCTTCAGCTTTGAGCGCTGTCGGGGACCTGAGCCACTTAGGCCTGTCTAGCAGCCGGACCTGTGGGTTGTATTCAGAGATTTCCTTTGCTAGGTCCTCCCATCTGTCCGAGTCCGTGTCCCATTCTTCGGGTGTCCAGTCTTCGTCCCCTAGTGGTATGCTATTGATGACGATGTTGATGGACGGTGTGTCTGTGGTGACATTGAAGCTGAAAACGTCGATCCCGTTTAGGGCCTTGGTGATTGCCGGCACGTCGTTGAGGGCTGGTTCGGCCGGTAGGTCTCCCATGGTGGTAAGTACCAGGTCGTCATTTCGGTTAAATTCTGCGTATGCGAACTTAACCCTGGATCCCGAGTTGACCGCGTCTCTGATTCTTGCTGGTGACAGCCCTGCTGCTCCTATCCTGCGACCTCTTTCCACCGATCGGATAAGTAGCCTCCTTTGCCTGGCATGCGGGGTTGAGGGTGCCGAGGGTGCTATCTCTCGGATGCCCGGGGCTGGCTCTTGTCTTTTTTTCTTCGTTGGTACTAGCCGGAAGCCGTCCACATCAATTCCGGAGGACGTAATGGTGGCCCATGTCTGTTTGAGCGTTGTTTTCTGCGGGGCGGTTTCGTTTACCTTGGTACTCGTCCCGGTTTGCGGTGCCGGTACTGTTGCGTCCCCCTAAAGGTTTCCAAAAAATTGTTTTAGAGCGGGGAGAGAAGGAGCGAGATAGCGAATAACAAGATGGTGAATAGGAGAAAATCTTCGCCAA
>NW_003298819.1:232945-310362 GCF_000151645.1 Tuber melanosporum | reverse complement strand
CTCGACTACGTATGACGTCGCCGCCCCCACACACAATTCTGCTCCTGGAATTTCTTTTCCAGCTGGTGGATGAAGCCCACCATGATGCCTACGGTGACGGGGCGTCCTAGTTCCTCCTTTTCTTCTGGCGTGAGTTCGACTTCCGTCGATTCATACAGGGAGGAGGAGGGGATGGTGGGGCGGTTTTGGGCATGTGAGGAGCTCGGGTCGTTGGTCATATTGCCCATTGGGGTCCCCGGGATTTCCTTTGTCGTGGTCAAGGGGGAAGAAAATCGTACCTGCCTTGGTGCACTCTGGGGGGCCGAGCTCTCCGGCACTTCGCTTGGTCCGTGGGCGTGTTGGCTGTCTCCTAATCCGGTCTGGTCTATGTTTTTCCCGTTTCCCAGGGACATTGCTACATCTTGTGTTGCTTGCGTTTCAGTTACTCCGATGTCTTGAGACTGGTCCATGGGTTCGTCCGTTTCGCCTAACGGTGGGGAGGAGGCGGGTACCTGTGGTATCTGGGATACTGGTACAGGGCTTTCTTGTGACGGGTGGTAGGAGGAGGCTGCTGCTGCCAGGAAAGCTAAGGCGTCAGTGTCGGCTGCATCTACCGCTTCATTGCCAAAGATTTTCTGGAGTGTGGTCCTGAACCCTGGGAGCTCCGGTTGGGGTGCCGCTATGGTCCGGGCCTTCGTGTTTCCCGTGAGGAGGACGTAGCATGCATTCGTGCATCCTAGTTCCTGTCTGACCTCGGGGAAGGTACTTCCCCTGGCCACGATTCTGTTTCCCACGTTGATTAAGGCGTTGGGGCAGCCCCTTTGGTGCCTAATAGTGGCAAACATGGGGAGGGTTGAGTTGAGGGAGACTCCTTGAGGGGAGCCGGGCGGGAGGAGGCTGGGGGAATTGATCCTTGGGCTCTTGGTAGGGCTTCTGGGTCCCCCCAAGGGAGAAGGAGAGTGGGGGAGATGCGGCAGGGCCGGGGACGAAGGTTGGGAGGTCATGGTGAGTGAGTAGGATGGTCTTATGGCCAGCGTCCTAAACTCTCAAAGGAAATGAAGTCTTAGGATGGAGGGCTGTGATTGGCCACACCACCTAAGGGAGGAGTATCGTGAGTGAGGGGGTGGAGTAGTTCTTTGAGTGAAAATTCTGGTTGTTCCGGATAAAAAGATGATGTGTACACAAACAAAAATAAACTTGGTGTGGTTGCAGGAATGCCCCGCTAACTGTACCGGAATTTCCGAAATTTTTCTCGCTCCGTGTGTGTGTGTGTAAACCTTTTATTCTTCCACTATCTCACCTACTAACTAAAGTAATCGGAGTACGGCATGAGATACAGCCCCCAGCCCAAGGCCCCCCTTAAAGAAATCCCCCTCGCGGGCCACCTGCCACAAAACAATCATTACATCAACGCGCAACAAAAGAAACAACAGCCCAGCGCCCGCACCTACACCCAACCCTACCCCTAGCAACATTAGCCAAGCGTCCACGGCCCCGAGTCGCAGGCGCCACCCGAAGGCGGTTCCCCGGGGAGCTCCCCATTAAGCAACTGTACCCCCAAGCCATTACAGCAAGGGTTATACCGCAATGTCGACAACAAAACCGAACGGTCAGCGGAGTTCGGGACAGATCAGTCGTCGTCATATTCGTCTGGGCCAGATGAGGAAATGTAGATTGCCGAGCCGTCACCGCCAAGCATTTGGCCGCGCCCCGAAGGGTGGGCGGGCCACACCAGTCGAGCCACACCCCAAAAGAGGGGGTGGCGAAGGCCAATTTCTCCGGGTCAAAGCCATCCCCCCCATAGGGGTTCAGGAACACCGGGTTCGCGCGGGGGCCCAGCTCGAAGCTGGGAAAAGACAGTGAGGGGCGCAAGGCCCTAAAGGCCCAAGCAGGCGAGAAGGAGGACCAAGGAGGAACCGTAAACGCATGAGTGTCCGAACGGTCACTCCGAAGAGGGGGGGAGGACGGCCTCCCTATACGACCAACTGTATCCTGGCCGGAAACCAAGGACGCCCGACCGACAAGCAAGAGCAAAAGAACGTGGGGGAAAATAAGGACTACAAGGTCCACTCGGTGCCGTATCAATAGGCAAACAAAGGAAAGCGAGCCAACGGAGCACAAAAATGTGAACCTTCCGAAGGTGGGGAAGTTAAAGACTTGAAGCCATCGTGAGAAGCTCTTCAAGGGCGTTTGATTGGGTGAGCCCCCCGAACACCGCACTGATACACCTAACCCTCAGAGTTGAAAAGAAGGAGACTGTGTGTGTGTGTGTGTGTGTGTGTGTGTGTGTGGTGTGCCTTACTCGGCCCCTTTCCGCCCTTCCCACTTGGAAAAGAAAAAAAAAAAGGAAAAAATGCACACAGCGAGTGAGAAGGTGTGAGCGGGCCCTGATGAAATTTTTAGTTCTTCCTTTTCATTGTGCGAACTCATGGATGACTTCGAAGAAGATGAAAAAGATGAAAAATGGAAAGCGTGTTTGTGCACAACTCTGACTTGTTGAGTCTACCCCCCCCCCCCCCGATAGTGGTAGCGGGAGTACACGAGTAGTTGAAAGAGGAGGGGGGGGGGAAGTATGAAAAAAGGATCATTGGGTGGAATTCTCGTTAGAGGGGCCTTTTTTCCCCTCCCCCCCCTTGCTGGGATGGCACAAAACAGTAATGTACCGTATTCCCGCGGGGGTGTCGGCTGGATAAGTACTATGACACCCCCCCCCCCTCCCCCTGACTATATGCAGCGCCATGTCAAATGGCGATTTGTGTTGTCTGCGAGAAGGTTGATTATATATGTATAAAGCAATGCCTTGAGAGGCCAAAGTGTTACGGGATTTATAAAAGAGGTTGGAGGATATAATTGAGTTTGCTGGATATTATTTTTATGCCCTTTTCGGATGTATGAAAAGATGGAAGGAAGAAAGGGATCATTTGGGGACATTTTAGTCTAATCACGACAACTGGGGGTTTAGTATCGCCGGTTAGTTGGTAGAGTCCAGTCTTGTCCAACTTGTCTCCTATTATGATATGATACATTATATACGGTATCATAACAGAGATGTCATTATTCCTAATTACGAACCCAATCAATCTGATAATCACATATACGAAATGGCATTGAGAGAGAGGAGTGAAAGGGAAAAAGAAAAAGAAAAAAAAAGAATAGAATGTATTCCAAACACGAGAGACTGTAAATTGCTCTTGTATCATATATAGACTATGATTCATGAAAGAAAGAGATAATCAGCCGACGACAACAAACAAAAGATCAATAAAATAATCAGATATACACACACACACCTGAAAGGCAAGTTATTATAATTATTATAGCTCACACCACAGTGAAACAGGAACGTACTGTACCGGCAGATTCTTCTTCTTCTCCTTCTTCTCATATCTCTCTCTTCCTCTCTCTCTCTGCAAAGGTTCTGTCTGATTCCTTGCTACTCACCCACTCTTACGCAAAGTGCTAACTTACTAAAAAATAATAAGTAGTAGTAGATAAAAAAATGGCCAAGTACTGTATTTCACTTTCAAGGTTTCCGTGATGATACCGGAAATGTGCCCTGGTCCGAGGTATGGGTGCTACACACATGTGGATGCACTCACTGTAGTCTACTGTATAATCCCATGATGTTATTCACTCCCGGAAAATACAACTACTTTTAACACATAAACTATTATTATTATTATTATTATTATTATTCATTCCCCCTGATACCCACCCCCATGGTATCATAATCCACCGGAAGCGTTTTTTCTTTCTTTCTTTTCTTTTTGTCAAAAGTAGTCGCCATGGACGGGTGGGTACAGTACTGCGCAGTGCAATACAGTACTCAACAACAAACACGACCACGACCACGACCACGAAAAGAAAAAAAGAAAAAAAGAGAAAAAAAAGAGAAAAAAAAACCGGAAACCCCCATCGCGCTAACCTCCGGGACCCAATATTTATTCAAGTCTTCTAGCTGGTGATTATGCCCCGCACAGGGACATGTTTCCCTTCTCCACCCCGCTTCAAACCACCGGTAAACACCCCCCCCCCAATCCGGCACCATTTCCAAAAAAAAAAAAAAAAAAATCAATCAATCAAATATCCACAGCACATCACTCGATCCTGAAATTCCCCGCCATCTATCCATCAAAACCTTACCTTACCCACCCTCACAACAAAACACGAGTTGGTGTGCTAATAATATAATGTCGGAACAAACCTACACCCCCCCCTCAGCGCGATCGGGCAACAACCGTAACCGGTGAAAGCAGCGAACGTAGCACACCCGGCATCCCGGAAAATCCCCCCCCCCCGCCGCTGCCGCTGCCGCCGCCGCTGTGGGCGCCCTACCGGCACACTTCCCACAACGACAACAACAACTGCTAACAAGTGCGATCAGAGACGGGCATCGAAGCGTACGGAATACAACCCCGGGGGCCGTGAAGGGAGATATACGGAATGCCCGGAATGCGCCCGGACTTGAAGAGCGAATGAGGGGGTTTTTTCATCTTTACTTCCCCCCTCCCCGCTCCGATGAATTTGGAGAAGAAAAGGGGGGGGGATGACGTTGAGGGTCCGGTCTCGTCGAGCGTGCCGGGTTTCATATCATAGTTTCTATGACCTGCTAGGAGGAGGGTTGGGGAGGTTCCCTTTTATATATATGTATATATTTTTAACCAGAGTGTATAGGATAAGTATCTAAGTATGATAGATATTGTAAAGTATCACACTGTATCATGGGGGACCAGTGCGGCGGACGCGGGGGGAGAACCCAGAGATCTGTATGATGTACTCCTCACTTTTTTTACTCCTTGTTTTTGAGAAAATTCCTGGGTCGGTCCTGATTCTATTTTTATTTTTTTTTATTTTTTTTGGCTTCCTTCTCACGGAACTTGTTTATGGTGCAAGAAGGTCTGTGGTCATAAGTGGTCACTCGGCCCTCTATCATCGGAGTCGCGGTAAATGATAGTTTCTGCGATCGATGCATATTCTCTCAGGGGCTGATGATTTCTCTGCCATTTTTCCTTCTTGGTTAGACGCTCAATTCTCTCCCACCGCCCATGCGCAAAGATATTTGCCCAAGGCACTAGGAATACCTTAAATATTTATTTCGTCCATTAGGTCCAAACTTATACCGACAACATATACCCTCACACGAGCGATAACACCACGCCGTAGCATGTCCTTGTACGTCATACAAAAATCGCAGCCTCTCCAAAACCAGAAACCCCAACCCCCCCGCTATTCCCCAGTATGGTCCTTTCCGTTTCCTGTACTGGCCACTCCTTCCGCGGCAGCACTGGCCCCAGAGACAGCCTCGATGTCCACCTTAATCTTCCTCTTTGCGGTGCCAATACCAACAATACCCTTCTCTTGATTGAGTCCCAGCCAGGGCTTATGTGACTCGCCGAGTGAATTTTGGAACGCAAAGTAGGTGACCAGCCCTGAGGACGTTAGGTCCACATTATTTCAAAATTGGGGGGAGAAGGTGGGCTACCAAGAATGATCATTACGAAAGCTGCCGGGTAAAGCTTGCGAATAACATATCCAAAAACCCGAATCCCGATCAGGACACTCCAGAAGCTAGTTGTTAGGATGGAAATATTAAAGAATGCCGCCGAAGCCATGCGTAGAAGGATTGGCACAATGCTGTCTGTTGTTCATTTGTTAGTGTTGCAGTTAGGGCTTGTTGGTCGGCTTGCATGCTTACAGAAAATAAATAAACTTAGAGTGTATCCAACCATATATCCCGCAACCTTACCGTTCCAAGTAGCAGACCGGAAGCTGGCTCTGTCGAAGATTCCAGCTTGTGTACCGTTGATCAGCATGCCCCAGAACGCCAGTTGCCCAATAACTTCAAAAATTGGCTTTTTCGACACAAAGAACTCCTCCAGCACGTTGGAAATCCCGTACATAGTCGCCCCCAGAAGCATGAACAGGTCACCCTTCAGCTCTGTTGGCATTCCTGTGATTGCAACACCGCCCATTGCGTCGCTGGCCAACAGGACACCCATACCCCCACAACAGATAAGGATACCAAGAATCTGCGGTATTCTATAACGAACATGCAGGAAGATGAATGATAGTATTACTACTACTACTATTGCCCAGAAGTTGATCAGTTGGGCGGAGAGTATCGTTGTATAGCGGTATGCGAGCACCACAAAGTAGTTTCCTTCGACGTCCAGGAAGCTGAGGATGAAATCTGATTACCAGTCAATTATACCATCTTTGGAGATTGTGTTGGAGAGGGTTTGGTGTGTACATTTCCAGCCATCCTTCAGGACCACCTGAGCCCACTTCTTGAACCCATATTGGTGCAGGGTATAGCTCGTGTAAACCAAGTTTAGAAGCACATAGGAAAAGAATGATTGGAAAGCTGGGATCGAGGTACCCTGGCCGACCAACAGGAGCGAGAGCGTGCCCGTGGACACAAGACACAACGAGAGAATTTGGCTGTAAGAAGACAACAAGTCAGTTGTCATGACAAACACAGAAAAGCTTTTACTGGGGAGGGGGTGTAAAACAATGAGTAGTTACCCAATCACGAGCACCTCGTAAAACCGGCGAGTCTTCAAGAATGCAAACCTTCCCTCCTTAACTGGTGGAACAAAGGCCTGTTCGGCAGTATCATCGGTGTTCGCTGGTACGGTCCCCCGGTGAGCGTATGGATCTTCGGCTTGTTGACAGACGGTGGGTTCCGGATGGCCTTTGCGTGTCTCCTCCATGTTGGATCTCATATGCTTATCACAGGTTGGTTAATCGATAACAGTTTTTCTCTGAGGCCAGCCGGCGGTGCCCGACTCGAGTTGTTATATACTCGAGCACGGTAAGGGAAAAAAGCGGTTGAGGTGCTATGTGTCCAAATCGACCCTTCCTTCTTAATCAGTACTACTCAAACAACTCAGCTCCCGGCTAGTGGGCAAGAGGATTTCAATTTCCAGGCCCCGGGAGACCTCCGGGCGGGTGTCTCTTGGTGCTGCAACTGTTTTAAACGAAAAGGTAGAAAAGGAGGGGAGGGGCAAGGGGAAAAGGAAAAAGAAAAAAAAAATCTGCGAGACACCAAAATGTGGAGAAGTGACAATTTCTCAAGCCAACCATAAAAGCATGGCGATCTCTTGGGACCCCCAGCATGGCCCATCAATGGAAGCACTCGTCCCAGGCAAGAAGTACCGGAAAATAGGGAAGGTCTACTATGTATTGACGCTCAGATAGGCACATATTTCCTCAGCATATAATACCTCTCCAATCCCTGGGTGGAATAAGAAAAATCCTGCACCACCCCCCCCCCCACCTTTCCTACTTGTCCCTCCCAAGGGTCGCCCGCCGTGCGGATCCACCGCGCACCATTGGCCAGAATGCATAGTATCACACCAAGTCTCACCATAAACTTATAAACACTTACCCATCCTCGGCGATTACTCGAGCAGATTATTTCGACCAGGTTCAATTGTTAGCGGTACCGGTACAATGCTCCTATGAGTTGTGCGAATGTTAGACCGTAGTCCAAAGCATTTTGTAAGCCGGTGCTCGTCATGCCGGGAGCCCGCCATATAGGGAAACATTGTGCAGTAGAGTACGAGTACTATGATAGTAGGAGAATTCAACGGACAAGCCATTTAAATGTCTTGGCAGATGCTAACTTGTGCGGTATACGGTACGTATCGTACTGTACAGTACAAGTATTTCATACCGGTAACTTGATGGGTTACCGTATTCGTTGAACCCCTCCTACTCGAGCACCGGTACTCGAGTACCGTACAGTAGTCGTTGGCCTCGATCACGGCCCACTCTCTACTTTCTTTTTCTTCCTTGGGCTACGGCCCCCTCAAGCTAAAACTCGCCTAACTGGCCACATCCGGCGCCGTCTCTTTTGCTCCGGGGCCGCACAACAGCAAGCCCATCGCATTTCATGGCTCCCGATTGAGCAAGCGAGAATCTAGGAATCGCCTGCAAGCAAAGCATGCCATTCCTCGTGCGTGTAAATGTGTGTGTGTGCGTGTGTGACTATTGGCTTGCGAATTATGTAATGCGGTAACGCAACGACAACCCTTTTCGTCCGACCCATACTCGAGTATAACAGTGATATACCCATCTCCCACCGTGTTCGAAGCTCGAGCTTAGGACAGTATGTACCGGTATCATACCGGTACACACGGAATCTACTATACTAGTGCTATACACTTCAAATCCAATGAAACCTCCAAACCCTCGAAAACCAACACCCAGATCCCCTCCCATCTCCAATGCCGGAATTACCTCTATCATACAACACCGCATTCCTATCACACCCCCGCTAACCCCGCCGCTCTACCGGCAAGAATGTGACAAACATCTTCCCACCACTTTCCAAGAAGGTCTACTCGAGTACGGTACTCGTACAGTAAACGCCACAGCAAGCGCGAATCCAATCGTGCGCCCCCGATTGCTCGAAAGAGAGAGGTGGGGAAGGGTGGGGATGCCAGCAAGAAACCACAAGATGCGAACTCACCGGCACCACCCCATTGGGCTTAGCAAGGTCAGGAGATCAAGAAAATTAGCGAAATAGACGGGGGGGGATGTGTTGGAGCTTCCACCATCTCTCGCTCTCCTATTCCCCTAAAGAGATTAAAGTACGATATCACAAACCCCCACCAGAATTTGCGGGCGATTTTCAAGAAAACGAAAGGGTTGAATGAGGGCTTAGAGCTAAAGAGTCTCAAGTGCTCTTTTTGTGATGGCGCTTGCCACCTTCTCATCGCAACTTTAAAAAAAAATTTCTTGACGATCCGAACAAAGTTGAATAAGAAAAAGGATTACACCCATTGTGCCTTAGGCAAACGCAGCCATTGACCGACCGACCAAATAATATTATCATAGAAAGGAAGAAGAAACATCACCATAGGGTAAAGCTAGGTCTAAAAGACGATTCTAGACCCCAAAAACCAACGGCCCACCAAGAAAACCAACAAAAAGATCCAAAGATCTTCGCCAGTCCAGTCTCAAAACATGGCCCGATGCGTGTCCAGACAGGAGGGAGCCTTGGTTTTTTTTTTTTTTTCAACTTTGCTCAGATTGTCACAGACAGAGCTTTTAAAGTTGCAAACAAGTATGTACAGTACAAGTAACTTACCAGCACTCGAGTATCGGGGGTTAAAGTTTAAAAGCGAAGTGGGGATCACACAGCTGGCGCCGAGATAAAGTTCAGCACGACAACCCACGGGGAACCGGGATCGCATCCTCCCACGCCACAGCCCTGCCATCGATATTATCTTCTAATACTAAAAGTCGCGACCTGCAACCCACGCCACAACACAGCGCCCATCTTCCCCCCTCCCCCTACTTGTACTTGTATCTCCAAGCCTCCAGATACCGCCCTCCTCCCCTACCGCCCACAACCGTAGTACCGGCACTGAGAGCGGGAGCCTTTAGAGCGAAATTGAGCTCCCAACGCCCAAGTAAATACTCGAGTAAAGTATTATCTGAGTAGAAGGCCAGACGCCACCCGACCCTAAGCCCAGCACTTCAAAGTCCAATTGCACAAGGCTTTACCCCACTGGTACCACACACTGCGCCGACATAGCACTCAGAACGGTACCCACGCTCATTCTTCCCAGGTAAAAAATAACACCCATAGAGCACTCGAGATGTAAAAACGCAAGGTGTGAAAAAAAAAAAAAAACCCCCCCTCGGGCGCAGGTTGCCGAGGGCAATTTGGTCCCCGCTTTCGAGGTCGGGATATGATAGGCAGGTTACGATTAGTTTAGAGCTTACAGTGGGGTGTGGTATCTGGGTTTCTGGATAGATGGATGGAGGTGTGGGGGTTCAACGTGAGGGGGTGGAGCCCCCGGGTGGTCGTAAATTCTAGGTATCATACATATCATAATCCAGACCCCACCACCACTCTCTGTACGATGTGATACTCCATGCCACTCACTCACTCAAGTACGAGTACATATATCCCCAGAAAAGCACAATTGCCACAAGGTTATGATCCCGCGAGCTTCTCCCGCCCACCGCAATATCCGGCGAGAACCGGCAAGGGCACTTTTTCTTCACGTCGAAATAAGGGGCGGCTGAAGTGAAACCTATACAATTACGCCAGAGAGAGAGAGAGAGAGAAAGAGAGAACCCTGAAGGGTTTAGTCCCGGCTGCGGGGGGGTTAGGATATGGCGTTTTTATCACGATTTTGAGACAAAAGGAGAATTAAAAAAATTCTTATCCGTATCATGCCGGCATAGAGCCAAATGCTTGCTGCATACCGCATCTACAAGTATTACATCCTCGATCTCTCGATGACCAAAAGTCGTTGAGCGGAGTTTTTTTTTTCTTTCTTTCTTCTTCTCCTTTCGTTATGCCATGCACCCGAGTGCCAAGTGAATCACGTGATATCCTACAGTAATTCCGATTGGTCCACAATGTCTCGAGTTAAATTTAGATGTCTACGATAAAGTAGGAAAGACATTGTTTCAATCACACAAGACTCCCTGACACTGGAAGACGAGTACCGTAGAATGCTAAAAGGAAAAAGCCTTTACCCTCCTAAGCCAAAGGCAGAGAAACGGTAAATTACCCATCAAAATTGTTCCGTTTATCCAAGACATTGTTGGCCAATCGGAAAATAGTATCACGTGATTTACTCAGCACTCCCCTGCATGAGCGCAACAAGTACGAGTACTGTACGGTGCTGTACGAATACGGTAGTGGTTCCTCAGAATTGCATCAGGGTCCTTGCCAATAGCGCGCACCTTTCTCCCACTTTTTCATTCGCCCAAACAGACAGGTACTGTACAGTCGTGTTCGGAAAGTTTTCGTACCCTCGCATGGCAACCGCACAACCACAACCCCCAACCATAAAAATTTCATGATAGTATTGCTAGTAGACAATAAAAAAACATTATTACCATTTTGTATGGCCTCCATTTGCATCCAATACAGCTTGCATTCTCTCAGGCATCCTATCTATCCATCCATCCAACTTCTCTTGGGGAATTAAATCACACTCTTCCTTTGCTGCCTCAAACAATTCAGCTGCACTATGAGGCCTTCTTTCCAGTCTGGAGAATCGCTTGGTAAGGGCTCTTTTGAGTAGTGCCCATGTGCTCTCAATAGGATTGAGATCTGGTGAGTTGGGTGGTCAAGGGAGTTTTTTGTAACCACAGTCTGCTTCCAATTTTCGATTTTCCTCACCACCATGCTAGGAAGCATTGTCTGCAGCAAGGTAGATATTGTCAGAAGGTCTATCCAGACCCTCTATAAAAGGGATAAGGTAAGGCTGGTGGATCTCAGTTGCATATTGGTGAGAGTTTAGGCCAAGTCTGTCTCTTTTACTAGTTCTTTCCTCCTCCCTTCTCTTTCTCACAAGAATTAACTCAGTCTTTCTTTCCTTCATCATTGCAGCATATACTCCAATGCTAGTCCTTCCAGACTTATAGCTAAGCTTTAAGTTTTTTTCTTCCAGCTCTTCACCAGGTCTAACTCTGTATCACAAACGTGACTTGGCATGGAAAATGGTTTTCACATGACTCATGATTATGAGTCATAGGTATGTTATTGTTTCACGCATATGATTTATTATGTTATGTTTCACACATGACTTGATTATGAGTCATGGGACATGTGTCTAGCAAGTATGCCTCGTGAGTATGCCTTGCGGGTATGCCTGGCACATATGATTTATGTTTTGCACATGACCTCGTTATGAGGTCATGGGTTTTGTGCATATAACTCATTCAAGTCATATGACTTGTTTATTGCGTTAAGATTGGTTTATGAGTTTTTGCACATGACCTTGCTATGAGGTCATGAGTTTTGAGTGTGTGACCACTTTGGTCACATGATTAGTTTGTTATGATTTGGTTGCGCACATGTGACCACTTTGGATCACATGACTATGGACGGGAAGAACACTATATAAGGAGGCTAATTGTAACGATCCCTCTCTGAATAGTTAGTTCTTGGCGACGGGGAACGATACATCTCTTCCTCTCTTCTTCTTTCTCTGTCTTACGATAGCTCTAGGCCTCTGCTGTCACGAACGTGGCTTAGTGAGGAAAGGGTTTTCACATAACGCATAGTTATGAGTTACAGGTACGTTATTGTTTCACACATATGACTCATTTTGGTCATATGATTTGTTATGTGTAGGATTTGTGATGCTTTTGCACATGGCTCAAATATGAGTCATGGGATGTACATAGGGCGATTGTGCCTTGCAAGTGTACCTTGCAAGTATGCTTTGCAGGTAAGCTTTACGCATATGATTTATGTTTCGCACATATGACTCGGTCGAGTCATATGATTGGTTTATTGCATTATGATTGGTTTATGAGTTTTTCGCACATGACCTCGCTATGAGGTCATGGGGTTTGAACATGTGACCATGTTGGTCACATGATTAGTTTGTTATGATTTTGCTTCGCACATGTGACCACTTTAGGTCACATGACTATGGGCGGAAGAACACTATATAAGGAGGCCGATGCGGCCGAGGAGGATAGGTTCTTCACACTTTGTTCTAAGTACTTTTCCTACATATTACTTTAACAAATATAAAACACCTTTACGATCTTTATCTTTACTACAACGGTATTGTTACGCCGAGGAAAGTTCTTCACGAAGACGAGTTAGAGAAAGCTTACAATAGGCGTTCCCAATAGAAGACAAAGGTCTTATACTATTGGTAACGTAGGCAGAGGCATAGAGCTATCACAAGACAAAGGAAGAAAGAGACAGAAACGAGAAGTATCATTCTCCGTCGCCAAGAACTAACTATCCAGAGAGGGATCATTACATCTCTCTACGTTACCGATAGTACAAGACCTTTGTCTTCTATCAGGAATGCCTATCGTAAGCTTTCTCTAACTCGTCCTCATGAAGGACTTCCTTGGCGTATCAATAACGGTGCAATAAAGATAAAGATCGTAAAGATATTTTATATTCATTAAAGTAATAAGTAGGAAAAGTACTTACAATTCAATCTAATTTTATTTATACTAGTACCGCCGACACCGGCATACGACCAGTCACCCCCTCGCCCCATAAAAACAAACCATGTAAAATATACTACCGCGGACCATTCCGCCTCGCAGTCTCTCCCTCCAAACATAAATCCAAAAATCACTACCTAAATGGGCTCATGGGCGCTCGCAGCAACTAGTGCTGCCCCGGATTAACGCATCTTCCCACCTCACTTCCCAGCCACCGTCTGATACCTTGCCCCCTATCCACCACCAACACAATCTGTCCCACGTACTCTACAAAGGAAACATACAGTCTATCCCAACATCCCTCCGTCCTTTTATAATGTAGTCCCAGGTCCACGTATCTCTCGGCCAAAACTATTCCACAAAACGAACAACGCTCCTCCTTTAACAACCCTTTTGTCTTAGCCCATCGCAAAACTACTGATGTCCGAGTCGCGAGATCCTGCTCGTCCCATTGCTAGTGCCTAGAATGCCAAAACCAATCGTGACACGTTCGTAGACAGCGGGGTTTTTTCTCAAAGTGTTCGGAGAAGGTGACTCGTTTCTGGGTGGCCGTCGCTGAAATTGCAGTCCCACAGCAAGGGCAGTCGCAGCGTCATTGGTCTGGCAAGAAAAACCACTTCTTCGGCATGGTTACCAGTCCTGGCAGAACGCATCCACTGCCATCGTATTTTTTCTCGCACCGGGTGCAGGTCTTGGGGTCCTCCACCGTCGCCAACCGACCACTTCTTTCCACCATCAGTGTGCTATTGAAGGGGTTACCTGCCACTACCAACTCCCCATCCACCATTTCAACATGCCGGGAAATCCCTAGGACAAACCATCTGTGACCCACCCACCAGGACTTCCACCGCAATATCGCCGAATCCTTATACAAGTCCTCATCAGCAGGGCGTTCTATAACATAGCGGGGGCACTGAGTCCAGTGGTGTCTGTCATCCTTCCCTTCACAGCTGTCATGCCCAACCAAACCAGTCCCGCTGCGAATTCTCAGTAAAACGTAGGAATCCATGCGGGTAAGACCACAAAGATGTCGAGGTGCCCTAGGTTCACGAGCATAATACCCATGTCCTTCCCTGTTGTGCCATGAACTCCACTCCACTTTTCGCAACTCGCGGGCCAATGCCACATGCCCGATTCCAAAGCTAACCCCTTCCCAAAGCAGAGGGCGCAATGGACGATCCACGCAGGCCTTAGTCTTTTGGTCCACCATCTCATTGCCGCCAATACCCATGTGTCCTGGAACCCAGCTGATGTTGACATGGCTAAACTCATTAAGTAGTGGTGCCATAACTTCCCACAGTTCAGCTGAATCTCCTTCCGAAAACATTCCATCTATCAGGGTGAGGGCAGGAACGCAGTCCAGAAATACATGGACCGGGCACCTCTTGGCCATCCCTCGGGCATATTGGAGTGCACAGACAACTGCAAATAGCTCGCATTCCACAATGCTCCATGACGGGAGAACCGAGCACCCGTCAACACAGGTCAGGGCCCCTTTCTCAAATATTACCCATGCCACACTAGTGCCTTCAGAGGACTTGGACCCGTCCGTGTATATGACCACGTCCGAGGTCCCGCAAAGACCCGAGTACAACGAATGGTGGCGTGCAGCCATTACCGCCTTGCCTTTTCCGATCGTAATCGTGGGGCAGCAGGTGAGTTCCTTATCCGAGTTCTGCCAGTGTGCCACCATTCCCTCCTGCTTCCAATCGTGCCGTATCACACCAAACCATGGGTGTCGATCACAGTACCGGTAGTTAATAAATCAGCTGTAGCATCTCCTCTGCAAATACCTCGCTTGGATGATAACAGGCGGTGTTCCGAACTCAGCCAGCAGTATATTGTTTGCTAGCCTCATAGGAGTCCGGAAGACCGAACGAAGGCAGTCGTTGACGTGGACCTGAATCTGTTTCACATACAACCCATGGTCGGTCACAAACTCAAGCCCGTAGTACACGGTCGGAAGGTAGGCTGCCTGCACCAAGCAGTAAGTCTCCCACGCCCCCAGTCTACCAACACTCCCAAACCTCCTCCCCAAGGCCAAAATCCTTCTCCTAACACCCAACCCCCTTTCCAACCAATACTTTACATGAGAAGAAAAATTAAAAAATACATTAAACCTATAACCAAGAACCCGCAAATCCTCAGAAGGCAAAACTATTTCTCCCAACAACTCCATTTCTCCCCACGCCCTGTCCCCAAACCCGATCCACTGAGTCTTGAGGGCACTAAACCCCATCCCCCTAGCTCTTGCTATGCGATCGCAGTCTGCAAAGATTTCTCCCGCATGGTACCGGGCAGCATTGCAAGAATCTGCAGCCACCATGATGACCCCGTCATCAACGTATGAGATCACCAATTGTCGGACCCCAGGGGAGTAACGCATTCGCGGTGTGAATATATCCGCTATGTAGGCCCCGAAGAGGAACGGAGAAAGGGGCGAGCCCTGAGGCACTCCTTTGCTGACATAGTAGGTCTTGAAAACGCATCCATTAAACCGGAAGCGAATTGACTGACAGGAAGTCCACCTCCACACCCACTGGCACAGGTTCATTAGACACCCCCAGGCGATGAGGAAGTCTGACAGGAGGTCAAGATTAATGTTATCGAATCCTCCTTCAACGTCCATGGACAAAATCAGCCGTTTATAACCCTCATTATGCCGTAGGAATTCAAAGACCAGCGCCATGGCATCATGAACCCCCCTCTTCCGGCGAGAACCAAACTGTGTCTCCCCCAGGTCAAGACACGTAGCCAACCTTAACAGGACCACTCGTTCCGCAACCTTTGCAGGGGTCGGGAGGAGGTGTATCATTCTCCACGATTTGACGACAACATATCTGGGTTTGTCAATCTTTGGTATGAGCACTACCTCTGCCCGATGCCAATCTGGAATATCGTGACATAACCCATAGTCAACCAGACGTCTCAGAGTTGTTGTATCCCTTCACTTCCAGAACTGTATGAAAGGATACCCAATATCATCCTCGCCTGGACCCGTGTTCGTAGGGGACCTAGCAAGGGCCACCTCCATTTCCTGAGCACTGTCCATATCAATCATGGAGTCCTTCCAAGGAGCAGGATCGCCAGGGGATAGCAGTTGTGCAATCAGGTCGCTGATGTCTGAATATGTCGTGGCATAGGACCCATCAGGTCGGGCCATAGAGGGAAGTGTTCGCTTGGTTTCCAATTTTCATGCTAGCCGAAAAATGTCCAGGTCCTGACTTTCAGCTATCTTGGTCCTGATGTGTTCGAACCTGGCCCTCAACAGGCAAGCCCGGTAAACACTCCTGACCAGTTTGTAGTCCTCCGTCCCTTCACCTCGCGCTTGGAGTATCGTCGTAGCCGAGCCATGTCTAACCTCATCGTTTCCAACTCCGGTGTCCACCACTCACACCAACCTCTGCCAATGGAGGCCCGCGGGAGTGCATCCACCACACGCCTCACTCCTTCCCATAACTTCTCATCTCCCACTTCTTTAAGGGCATCCAGCTGCTTCCCAACTTTTTCCCAGACTGCTTTCTTCCAAGCCGGCCTCCGGTACATAATGTTGTCAGGGAGGTCCACCTTTAGCTTAAGGGCTTGAGCACTGCGCTCACAGCCAGCAGCATCCATGTATCAATGTCGGACATATGGTGCCCGGTGTAGGCAAAGGTCGATCCTGGAAATATCTCGAAAGGTTGGCACTGTTGGAGGTACCATATTCATATCATGCGTCTGGGCCATGAATCACAGTTTCAGCCACCGTCCTCCTGTATTGTTATGGTCCGTGCTGGGGTCCCAGTCTTGATGTCTAGCATTGAAGTCCCCAAACGCGATGTCAGGTTCTTCAAGCTCATCCAACTACCGTAAAAACTGGTCTTTGGTATAGCCAGGTCAGAAGTAAACTCCAGCGAGTACCTTCTTTGCCCCTTTCTCTCAGTACCCAATCTGAGCACTGCCTTCCCCATGCCTCACCACCTCCAATAGCCCACAGATGTGGGACCGAACAAATACCTCAACACCTGACCCTTTAACAAAAGAAAACAAATCCCATCCATCAACATCCACTGGTACATGTTGTCCCTCTCGATCAACAGGAGGTTCAATAATAAAAAACAAATCAATCAAGGAAAACAAATCAAACGCCAGCACCCGATTCCGACTACTCCTCCCCACGTTTAATGCCAATGTCGTAATAAGCATTAAAACGGGGCCTCAACTGATCCACTCGGGCCACAAGGGCCAGAGGCATATGCGGAGCTGGTATCCGGATCCCGGGCAACCCAACTTGCTTCCTCATCACGGGGTTTGGTGGCGGTACCAGCCTTAGTTTTTAAAATTCCACGTGCTGGAGAGGGGGAATGCCGTTCCGGTTCCTTACCCTTGGCCTTTTCCAACTTACGGCAGGGAGCCTCTTCTTCCTCATCGCTGCTGATTTCGACCAGCTTAGGGGTCGGGGACCTTTCACGGCTGCAGCTTTTCCTTTTTTTATTTCTTTCTGCCCTCCTGCCCTGTTGTTGCGGTTTCTCGACAGGTTCCTTGGCTGGTCTTGTCGGTGCGGTTGCTCCTTGTCCAGCAGGCGAGGGAGGTGGAGTTGGGGATGACGATTTGATACCTGGGTATCGGTCGTATCCTGTGAAGTGGTCCATCCAGTCGCACAACCAGCACTGTCTCCTGGTATGTCCGCAGGCCTGACCCACTCCTGCAGGACAAGCCACCTTGCTGCATATGTGCTCTCGAGAGAAGTGTTCTCCGAAGCAGAATCGGCACCGAGGAGGGCGACTGCATGTCGCTTCGAAGTGGCCAGTTTCCAGGCACCTACCACATACCTTAAGGGGGCAATGCTCTTCAAAAATTCTGACATTGTGGGCTCCTCCTCGCAACCAAATATTTCCCTCTGCCAGCCTTTCCTTGATGGCCTCATTATTCTCCACCACGAAGCAGATGCCGCAACTCGTAGCATTGGCCTGTCTCATGGCGTGTATTGACCCCATAATATCGGACCAGAAAACAGTGACTATACCAGTCTTGGATTGTTCCAATTCAGTGCGAAGGCCATCAAAGGCCACGCTTCCAGTCCACCCTTCCACCCTCCAAATTGATCACCATCCTGTGTCAGCAAGCGGGACACCAGAAACAAAAATCTTCATCTTTTCCAATTTCCTCTGGAATTCGAACTCTGGGAGTGACAGTTCCCTAAGTAGATCGAGCCTTGCCTTGTCCAGCCTGTTGCCCAGCTCTGTCACAGAATGCGCTGCCAAAGTCAGGAAGATGCATCCAATTTCCGGCCGAACATGCCCTGCTCGAATATAAGGAGCATTTCCCCAAATCTTTCCCTGATTGGAAAAGGTCACATTGATCCAATTTCGAATCGCCTCAATATCGACGCCCTCGGGCCGGGCAACCTTCTTCCGTGTAGCGAAGTGCATAGTGATGTGCCTCCCTCTAGCATTCGGGGTTGGCGACGAGCACGGTGGTGGTGGTACCGAATTTAGTGGGTCTGGGGGTCCTATTGGTACCCGTCGGTATTCCTGTCGTCTCTGAGCCGTGCTTACCTTGACGCTGGCCAGGGCTGCTGGCCCGGATTGAGCCATTGTAGTAACAGGCATCTTAGCCTTTGGAGCCGATGCCCGTTTATCAGCCTTCCCCTGAGTCTTGGCCGGGGTCGCCATCTCCCTTTCTTCACCAGATCCTCTGGCAGCCTTTCTTCTCCTTCTTGCAGCACCACTCAGGAGTTTGCCACGTTTCCTTCGTTCTTTCCTTTTTTCTTCCTCCTCCCCCTCTTCCTCTTCCCAGTGAACAGACTTACCTTCACCTCCCCGGGCTACTCGCAAGACTACCCCCCCTTCATTGGAGGAGCTGCCGCTACTGCTGGATTGGTGGGATGAGGCCGCTGATGCAGGCCAAGCGGGACGTACCCATTCCTGTGGGCCAGCGGGGGGCTTGAGCACGTATGCCATTCATTTTACTACCTCTGTAAAAGAGGCTTTAGCAGCAGGAGCCCCTGTAGAGGCTTCCTTTCTCTCAGGGGCAGGGGATGGTGTGGTCGGCTCCAAAGAAACAATGGAGGTGCTGCGAGGTACAGCGGGGGGGGGGCGGCGGCGGGGGGACGACTTTACCAGAAGGGCTTCAATTTCCTCTCCTTGCCTGCCAACAATGTCGGCCAGTGCTTTTACTGCCCGTTCTAAAACATGAACTCGACTCCAGTAGTTTATCCCGTTTCTTGGACAATCATCGTCAAAGGTGGGGCCACTGTTCATCCAAGTTCATACATCCTGTACTGTGTCATCCTCAATCGACCCGGACTCCAAGGAGAGGAGAGGCTGAGTATTGCCAGACCGGATGTCTTCCAGGCCTTCCAACATGGACCCGATTATACTACCTGAGCAAGGTCCAGGAGAGGGGGTCCTACTAGCATCCAGCATCTCACAGACACCTGCCATGATCGAGTCCGCTTGGGCTACCACAGTGTCGGCGTCCTCAAGTTGGGTCTCTGGGAGCTGGACTTCCAGTGGGGTTGAATCACCACTGGGGGTTTCCAAAAGGCCCTCCAGTTGGCTTCCGGGAGGTGACACCCATCGTCCAGTAACTGGCAGAGGTGACGACCCCATAGCTGGTGAAGGGGCATGTACGCTATCACCCAGACCAGTTGCTTCCGAGTTGCACCCATCATCCAGTTCCATAGGGAAGTCCCTGGCCAGCACCTCAGAGGTGGGTAGGACATCCTCAGTCATCAGCGGGGATGGAGAAGGGGGTGTGGCCTCGATCGTCTATGGGAGCACCACAGGTGGAGGGATGGCCAGGCGCCCATGGTGAACGCCTAGGGGTAGGCCAGGAAGAGCAGGAACAATCTGTTTTTTCCGTCCCTCGTCAATGTTGATAGCCCTCAGAAATTGGGGTCTAAGGAGAGGAGCAGCAGATCGCTTAGCGGGAGATGCCGACCATGTCCGGCGGCATGTTCCCGAGGCAGGAGGGTTGTAATCCTCGTCATCAGGGTCGTCCAGTTTGAACTTCGGGGTTTCGTAAAGAGCCCTTTCACCTGAAGACATTCCTACCAGGAAGGAGGGAGTCGAGGAGCCGGTCCCGGCATTGTGGGCCTGGCGGAGAAAGCTGGGCATCTTGCTTTGGACAGCTCTAGCGAGGGGAGGAGTAGCGGACCAAGAGCTGGCCTTAACCGTGGTGGTAGTCGAGTTGTCTTTGGCAGGGGGAACAGAGGACTCAGGGACTACAGCCTGAGAATCTTTAGGAGGAGAAGGTGCGGGGGATGGAGAATATTCCGAGCCATGGTCCGAATTGAACCGAATGAAGAGCCCTGTAGTAGTGTCCTTGTTCAAGCCACACGTGGCTGAACAGCCTCTCCTGATCAGGAAACCTCTCACCAAAACCTCCACTTCTTTTATCATGGCAATGGTCACGTCAGCGACTGTTTGCTGGACCAAATCATCAAATTGCGGGTTAACCGCGTTCTGACACCCGTGGCAGTGGTGAAACTGTAAAAACTTAAAGTTTCCCCTGGGTGCAACATAAGACCGTGTAGTTGTAGGGATGAGGCCACAGTCGGCCTCAGTAGCGGGCACGAGAGACAAGGCTGCACGAGCTGTCTCAAGTGAGGAGGAGGGTTTGGAGTCGAACCGAACAGGGGACGACATCCTCGAAGGGGGGGGAGAATCCATGGAGGAGGAGGCTGTCGAAGACGCCATCCTCACCCAAACTATACTCAGTGATTACCGGGACCAGGCCACGGATATCTCACACTGAAGTATCTTCTAAGCGAGAACAACTACTTCTAACTGACTGCCCGAAATGAAAAACACAAACAAGTAACAGTAGATGAAGTATTTATCGCGAGCAAAATAAGGTAAAGTATTGGTTATGCTCACTTCCGACACGGAGTGCAAGAAGTAGGAAAAGTACTTAGAATTCAATCTAATTTTATTTATACTAGTACCGCCGACACCGGCATACGACCAGTCTCCCCCACACCCCATAAAACAAACTATCTAAAATACACTACCGCGGACCATTCCGCCTCGTAATCGCTCCCCCCAAACAGAAATCCAAAAAATCACTACCTATATGGGCTCACGGGCGCTCGCAGCAACTAGTGCTGCCCTGGATTCACACGTCTTCCCATCTCGCTTCCCAGCCACCGCCTCATACCCTCCCCCCTATCCGCCTCCAACACAATCTGACCCCCGTACTCCACAAATGAAACATACAGTCTATCCCAACACCCTTCTGTTCTTTTATAATGTAGTCCCAAGTCCACGTACCCTTCTGCCAAAACCGTCCCACAAAATAAACAACGCTCCTCCTTTAGCAATCCTTTTGTCTTGGCCCACCACAAAACTACCGACGTCCGAGTTGCGAGGTCCAGCTCGTCCCACCGCTGGTGTCGAGAATGCCAAAACCAGTCGTGACACGTTCGTAAGCAGCGGGGCTTTTTCTCAAAGTGTTCGGAGAAGGTGACCCGTTTCTGGGTGGGCGTCGCCGAAATCGCAGCCCCACAGCAGGGACAGTCGCAGCGTCGTTGGTCGGGCAAGAAAAACCACTTCTTCGGCATGGTAATCAGTCCTGGTAGAACGCATCCACTACCATCATATTTTTTCTCGCACCGGGTACAGGTCCTGGGATTCTCCACTGTCGCCAACCGACCACTTCTTTCCACCATTAGTGTGCCGTCAAAGGGGTTTCCTGCCACTACCAACTCCCCATCCACCATCTCAATATGCCAGGGAATCCCTAGGCCTAACCATCTGTGACTCACCCACCAGGATTTCCACCGCGATATCGCCGAGTCTTTATACAAGTCCTCATCAGCAGGGCGTCCCATAACATAGCGGGGGCACTTAGTCCAGTGGTGTCTGTCATCCTTTCCTTCACATCTGTGATGCCCAACCAAACCAGTCCCGCTGCGAATTCTTAGCAAAACATAGGAGTCCATGCGGCTGAGGCTTCGAAGATGTCGAGGTGCCCTAGGTTCGCGAGCATAATACCCGTGTCCTTCCCTGTCGTGCCACAAACCCCACTCTGCTTTTCGCAATTCTCGGGCCAACGCCGCATGCCCAATTCCAAAGCTAACCCCTTCCCAAAGTAGGGGGCGCAATGGACGACCCACGCATGCCTTAGCCTTCTGGTCCACCGTCTCATTGCCATCAATGCCCATGTGCCCCGGAACCCAGCTGATGTTGACGTGGCTAAACTCATTAAGTAGTGGTGCCATGACTTCCCACAGCTCAGCCGTATCTCCTTCTGAGAACATTCCGTCTACCAGGGCGAGAGCAGGAACGCAGTCCAGAAACACATAGACCGGTCGCCTCTTGGCCATCCCTCGGGCATATCGCAGTGCACAGACAACTGCAAACAGCTCGCACTCGACAATACTCCAAGATGGGGGAACCGAGCACCCGTCTACACAGGTTAGGGCCCCTTTCTCCAATACCGCCCATGCCATACCAGCCCCTTCAGAGGACTTTGACCCGTCCGTGTATATAACCACATCCGAGGTTCTGCAAAGGCCCAAGTACTGCGAACGGTGTCGCGCAGCCATCACCGCCTTGCCTTTTCCAATCGTAATCGTGGGGCGGTGGGTGAGCTCCTTGTCTGAGGTCTGTCGGTGTGCCACCATTCCTTCCTGCTTCCAGTCATGCCGTATCTCACCGAACCACGGGTGTCGATCACAGTACCGGTAGTTAATAAACCGGCTGTAGTATCTCCTCTGCAAATACCTTCCTTGGACAGCAACAGGTGGCGTTCCGAACTCAGCCAGCAGTATATTGTTTGCCAGCCTCATAGGGGTCCGGAAAACCAACCGAAGGCAGTCGTTGACGTGGACCTGAATCTGTTTCACATACGACCCATGGTCGGTTACAAATTCAAGCCCGTAGTATACGGTTGGAAGGTAGGCTGCCTGCACCAAGCGGTAAGTCTCCCATGCCCCAAGCCCCCCAACACTTCCGAACCTTCTTCCCAAAGCCAAAATCCTCCTCCTGACGCCCAATCCCCTTTCCAACCAGTACTTTACATGAGAAGAAAAGTTAAGAAATACATTAAACCTATAGCCAAGGACCCTCAAATCCTCAAAAGGTAAAACCATTTCTCCCAACAATTCCATCCCTCCTCACGCCCTATCCCCAAACCCGATCCACTGGGTCTTGAGAGTACTAAACCCCATCCCCCCATCCCTCGCTATTCTATCACAGTCCGCAAAAGTTTCCCCCACATGGTATCGGGCAGCGTTGCAAGAATCCGCAGCCACCATGATGACCCCGTCATCAACGTATGAGATCACCAAATGTCGAACCCCAGGAGAGTAGCGCATTCGCGGTGTGAATATATCCGCTACGTGGGCCCCGAAGAGAAATGGGGAGAGGGGCGAGCCCTGCGGCACCCCTTTGCTGACATAGTAGGTTTTGGAGATGTATCAATTAAAATGGAAACGAATCGACCGACAGGAAGTCCACCTTCGCACCCACTGGCACAGGTTTGACGGACACCCCCAGGCGACCAGGAAGTCTGACAGAAGGTCAACATCAATGTTATCGAATCCTCCTTCAACGTCCATGGACAAGATCAGCCGTTTATAGCCCTCATTGTGCCGTAGGAACTCAAAGACCACCGCCATGGTATCGTGAACCCCTCTCTTCCGGCGAGAACCAAACTGCGTCTCCCCCAGCTCAAGACACGTAGCTAATCTTAACAGGACTATGCGTTCCGCAACGTTCGCAGGAGTCGGGAGGAGGTGTATCATTCTCCATGACTTGACGACATCGTACCTGGGCTTGTCAATCTTCGGTATGAGCACCACTTCTGCCCTATGCCAATCCAGAATATCGTGACGCAGCCCGTAGTCAACCAGACGTCGCAAAGTTGTTGTATCCCTCCGCCTCCAGAATCGTATGAAAGGATACCCAATATCGTCCTCGCCTGGGCCCGTGTTCGTAGGGGACCTAGCAAGGGCGATCTCCATTTCCTGAGCACTATCCATGTCAATGATGGAGTCCTCCCAGGGGGCAGGACCGCCAGGGGATAGCTGTTGTGCAATCAGGTCGCTGATGTCGGAATGTGTAGTGGCGTGGGACCCATCTGGTCGGGCCATGGAAGGAAGTGTTCACTTGGCTTCTAATTTTCGTGCTAACCGAAAAATGTCCGGGTCCCGACTCTCAGCTATCCTGGTCCTGATATGTTCAAACCTAGCCCTCAACAGGCAAGCCCGGTATACACTCCTGACCAGTTTGTAGTCCTCCGTCCGCTCCGCCTTGCGTTAGGAGTACCGTCTTAGCCGAGCCACATCTAACCTCATCGTTTCCAACTCCGGTGTCCACCACTCGCACCGACCTCTGCCAATGGAGGCCCGCGGGAGTGCGTCCACCACACGCCTCACCCCTTCCCACAACCTCTCATCTTCCACCTCTTTAAGGGCATCCAGCTGCTTTCCAACCTTTTCCCAAACTGCTTTTTTCCAAGCCGGCCTTCAACGCATAATGTTGTCAGGAAGGTCCACTTTCAGCTTAAGGGCTTGAGCACTATGCTCACAGCCAGCGCTGTCCATGTATCGATGTCGGACATATGGTATCCGGTGCAGGCAAAGGTCGATTCTGGAAATATCTCGGAAGGTTGGCACTGTCGGAGGTACCATATTCATATCGCGTGTCGGGGCCATGAACCACTGTTTTCGCCACCGTCCGCCCGTATTGTTATGGTCCGCGTTGGGGTCCCAGTCTTAATATCTGGCATTGAAGTCTCCAAACGCGATGTCAGGTTCCCCAAGCTCATCCAACCACCGTAAAAACTGGTCTTTGGTATAGCCAGGTCGAAAGTAAACTCCAGCGAGTACCTTCTTCGCCCCTTTCTCCCAATACCCAATCTGAGCACTGCCTTCCCCGTGCCTAACCACCTCAAACAGCCCACAAACGTGGGACCGTACAAATACCTCAACACCTGATCCTCTAACAAAGGAAAACAAATCCCATCCATCAACATCCACTGGTACATGTTATCCCTCTCGATCAACAGGAGGTTCAATAATAAAAAACAAATCAAACGCCAGCGCCCGATTCCGACTACTCCTCCCCACGTTTAATGCCAATGTCGTAATAAGCATTAAAAGGGGGCCTCAACTGATCCACTCGGGCCATAAGGGCCAGAGGCATAGGCGGAGCCGGTATCCGGATCTCGGGCAACCCAACTCGTTTCCTCATCGCTCGGTTTGGTCGCGGTACTAGCCCTAGTTTTTAGAATTCCACGTACTAGGGAGGGGGAAGGCCGTTCCGGTTCCTTACCTTTAGCCTTTTCTGACTTACGGCGGGGCGTTTCTTCCTCCTCATCACTGCTGATTTCGACCAGCCTGAGTGTCGGGGACCTTCCGCCGCTGCAGCTTTTTCTTTCTCTATTTCTTTCTGTCCTCCTGCCCTGCTGTTCTGGTTTTTTGACAGCTTCCCTGGCTGGCCTTACCGGTGTAGTTGTTCCTTGTCCAACAGGCAAGGAGGGGGGAGTCAGGGATGACGATTTGATACCTGGGCATCGCTCATATCCTGTGAAGTGGTCCATCCGGTCGCACAGCCAGCACTGTCTCCTGGTATGTCCACAGGCCTGACCCACCCCTCCGGGACAGGCCAGCTTACTGCTCATGTGTTCTCGAGAGAAGTGTTCTCCAAAGCAAAACCGGCATCGAGGGAGGCGGCCACATGTCGCTTCAAAGTGTCCAGTTTCCAGGCACCTACCACATACCTTAAGGGGGAGATGCTCTTCAAAAAATCTGACATTGTGGGCTCCTCCCCGCAACCAAATCTTCCCTTCTGCCAGTCTTTCCTTGATGGCCTCATTATTCTCCACCACAAAGCGGATGCCGCAACTTGTGGCATTGGCCTGCCTCATGGCGTGTATGGATCCCATAATATCGGGCCGGGACACAGTGACTACACCAGTATTGGATTGCTCCAAGTCAGTGCGAAGGCCATCGAAGGCCGCGCTTCCAGTCCATCCTTCCACCCTCCAAATCGATCCTCGTCCTGTGTCAGCAAGCGGAACACCAGAAAAGAAGATCTTCACCTTTTCCAGATTCCTCTGGAATTCAAACTCCGGGAGTGACAATTCCCTAAGCAGATCGAGCCTGGCCTTGTCCAACCTGTTGCCTAGCTCTGTCACGGAGTGTGCCACCAAGGTCAGGAAGATGCATCCAATTTCCGGCCGGACATGTCCTGCGCGAATATAAGGAGCATTCCCGCGAATCTTTCCCTGATTGGAAAAAGTCACATTGATCCGATTTCGGATTGTCTCAATGTCGACGCCCTCTGGCAGGTCGACCTTCTTTCGGGTAGTGAAGCACATGGTGATGTGCCTTCCCCTAGCATTCGGGGTTGGCGACGAGCGCGGTGGTGGCGGTACCGAGCTCAGTGGGTCCGGGGGTCCCATTGGTACCCTTCGGTATTCCGGTCGTGCCTGAGCCGTACCTATCTTGACACCTGCCAGTGCTGCCGGCCCAGATTGAGCCCTTGTTGCAACAGGTGTCGTAGCTTTGGGGCCTGATTCCTGTTTATCAGCCTTTCCCTGGGTCTTGGCCGGGGTCGCCGCCTCCCTTTCATCACCAGATTCTCTGGCAGCCTTTCTTCTCTTTCTAGCAGCACCACTCAGGTGCCTGCCCCGCTTCCTTCGTTCTTTCTTCTTATCTTCTTCCTCTTTCTCTTCCTCTTCCCAGTGAACAGTCTTGCCTTCACCTCCCCGGGCTACTCGCAAGACTACTCCTCCTTCACTGGAGGAGCTGCCGCTGCTGCTGGACTGGTGGGATGAGGCCGCTGATGCGGGCCTGGCAGGACGAACCCGTTCCTGCGGGCCAGCGGGGGGTTTGGGCACGTATGCCATTCGTTTTACTACCTCCGTGAAAGAGGCTTTAGCAGCAGGAGCCTCCGTAGAGGCTTCCTTTCTCTCAGGGGTAGGAGATGGTGAAGTCGGCTCCGAAGAAACAACGGAGGTGCTGCGAGGTATAGCAGGGGGTGTGCGGCGGCAGGGGGACGACTTTACCTAGAAGGGCTTCAATTTCCTCTCCTTGCCTGCCAACAATGTCGGTCAGTGCTTTTACTGCCCATTCCAAAACATGAACTCGACTCCAGTAGTTTATCCCGTTCCTTGGACCATCGTCGTCAAAGGTGGGACCACTGTTCATCCAAGTCCATACATCCTGTACTGTATCGTCCTCAATCGACCCTGACTCCGAGGAGAGGAGGGGTTGAGTATTACCAGACCGGATATCCTCCAGGCCTTCCAACATGGATCCGATTATACTACCTGAGCGGGGTCCAGGTGAGGGGGTCTTACCAGCATCCAGCATCTCACAGACACCTGCCATGATCAAGTCTGCCTGGGCCACTACCATATCGGCGTCCTCAAATTGGGTTTCTGGGAGCTGGACTTCCAATGGGGTTGAATCACCACTGGGGGTTTTCAAGGGGCCCTCCAGTTGGCTTCCGGGAGGTGACACCCATCGTCCAGTAATAGGCGGAGGTGACGACCCCATGGCTGGTGAAGGGGCGTGTACGCTGTCGCCCAAACCGGTCGCTTCCAAGTTGCGTCCCTCATCCAGTTCCATAGGGGTGTCCCTGGCCAGCACCTCAGAGGTGGGTAGGATATCCTCGGTCATTAGAGGGGATGGAGAAGGGGGTGTGACTTCAATCGTTGATGGGAGCATCACAGGTGGGGGGATGGCCAGAGGCCCATGGTGAACACCTAGGGGTAGACCAGGAAGAGCGGGGACAATCTGTTTTTTCCGTCCCTCATCAACGTTGATAGCCCTTAAAAATTGGTGACCAAGGAGAGGAGCAGCAGATCGCTTAATGGGAGATGCCGACCGTGTCCGGCGGCGCGTTCAAGAGGCAGGAGGGTTGTAATCCTCGTCATCAGGGTCATCCATCTTGAACTTCGGGGTTTCGTAAAGAGCCCTTTGCCTGAAGACATTCCTGCCATTAAGGAGGGAGTTGAGGAGCCGGCCCTGGTATTATGGGCCTGGTGGAAGAAGCTGGGCATCTTGCTTTGAACAGCCCTAGCGAGGGGAGGAGTAGCAGGACCAAGAGCTAGCCTCAACCGTGGCAGCAGTCGAGTCGTCCTTGGCGGGGGGGATGGTGGATTCAGGGACTACAGCCTGAGAATTTTTTGGAGGGGAAGGTGCGGGGGCTGCAGAGTATTCCGAGCCATGGTCCGAATTGAACCGAACGAAGAGTCCTGTGGTAGTGTCCTTGTTCAAGCCACACATGGCTGAACAGCCTCTCCCGATCAGGAAACCTCTTACCAAAACCTCCACTTCTTTCATCGTGGCAACGGTCACGTCAGCGACCGTTTGCCGAACCAAATCGTCAAACTGCGGGTTAACCGCGTTCTGACACCTGTGGCAGTGGTGGAACTGTAAAAACTTAAAGTTTCCCCTGGGTGCAACATAAGACCGTGTAGTTGTAGGGACGAGGCCACGGTTGGCCTCAGTAGCAGGCGCAAGAGACGGGGCCGCACGGGCTGTCTCAAGCGAGGAGGAGGGGTTGGAGTCGAACCGGACGAGGGACGACATCCTCGAAGGGGGGGGAGAATCCGTGGAGGAGGAGGCTGTCGAAGACGCCATCCTCGCCCAAACTATACTCAGTGATTACCGGGACCAGGCCACGGATATCTCACACTGAAGTATCTTCTAAGCGAGAACAACAACTTCTAACCGACCACCCGAAACGAAAAACACAAACAAGTAACAGTAGATGAAGTATTTATCGCGAGCGAAATAAGGTCAAGTATTGGTTATGCTCACTTCCGACACGGAGTGCAAGAAGTAGGAAAAGTACTTAGAACAAAGCGTGAAGAACCTATCTTCCTCGGCCGCCTCGGCCTCCTTATATAGTGTTCTTCCCGCCTATAATCATGTGACCTAAAGTGGTCACATGTGCGAAACCAAATCATAACAAACTAGTCATGTGACCAAAGTGATCACATGCTCGAAACCCATGACCTCTTAGCGAGGTCATGTGCAAAAACTCATAAACCAATTATAACGCAATAAACAAGTCATATGACTCGACTGAGTCATATTCACGAAACCCATGACCTCATAACGAGGTCATGTGCGAAACATATATCATATACACAAGGCTTACCTGCAAGGTACACTCACAAGGCATACTCGCCAGGCGCATGTCCCATAACTCATACTTGAGCCATGTGTGAAAGCATCACAAATCCCACACATAACAAATCATATAACCCAAATGGGTAATATACGTAAAACAATAACATACCTGTGACTCATAACCATGTGTCACATGAAAACCTTTTCCATGCTAAGCCACATTCGTGGCACCGATGCGGCCGAGGAGAATAGGTTCTTAACGCTTTGTTCTAAGTACTTTTCATACTTATTACTTTAACAAATATAAAACACCTTTACGATCTTTATCTTTATTGCAACATTATCATTACGCCAAGGAAAGTTCTTCATGAAGAAGAGTTAGAGAAAGCTTACAATAGGTGTTCCCAATAGAAGACAAAGGTCTTGTACTATCGGTAACGTAGGCAGAGGCCTAGTGCTATCGTAAGACTAAGGAAAGAAACAGAAGAAGAAGACAAGTATCGTTCCCTGTCGCCAAGAACTAACTATCCGAGGAGGGATCGTTACACTCTGACTTTTCTCCCTATTAGATTTGGATCATAAACAATGGTAGCTTCATCCACAAAAACAACACAATTCCATGCCTCTTTCCAGTTTCTCCTTCTCCTAGCAAACTCCCCTCTTTTCTCCTTTTGTTCCTTTCTCCAAAAAGGCTTTTTCCTAGGTATCAGAAGCTTAAAACCAGCTTCTGATATGATCTTATCAATAGTGGTTTTACCAAGACCAATATTCGCTTTTTTGGTAATGTCACGTAATGCTAAATGAGGCTCAGTGTAACGATCCCTCTCTGGATAGTTAGTGCTTGGCGACGGGGAACGATACTTCTCTTCCTGTCTTCTTCTTCCTTTATCTTACGATAGCTCTAGGCCTCTGCCTACGTTACCAATAGTACAAGACCCTTGTCTTTTACCGGGAACGCCTATCATAAGCTTTCTCTAACTCTTCTTCATAAAGCGCCTTCCTTGGCGTAATGATAATGTTGCAATAAAGATAAAGATCATAAAGGTGTTTTATATTCGTTAAAGTAATAAGTAGAAAAAGTACTTAGAACAAAGCGTGAAGAACCTATCTTCCTCGGCCGCATCGGCCTCCTTATATAGTGTTCTTCCCGCCTTTAGTCATGTGACCTAAAGTGGTCACATGTGCGAAACTAAATTATAACAAACTAGTCATGTGACCAAAGTGATCACATGCTCAAAACCCATGACCTTATAGCGAGGTCATGTGCAAAACTCATAAACCAATCATAACGCAATAAACAAGTCATATGACTCGACTGAGTCATATGCATGAAACCCATGACATCATAATGAGGTCATGTGCGAAACATAAATCATATGCGCAAGGCTTACCCGTAAGGCACACTCGTAAGGCATACTCGTCAGGCGCATGTCCCATGACTCATACTTGAGCCATGTGCGAAAGCATCACAAATCCCACACATAACAAATCATATAACCCGAATAGGTCATATGCGTGAAACAATAACATACCTGTGACTCATAACCATGTGTCACGTGAAAACCCTTTCCTCGCTAAGCCACATTCGTGACACTCATCATCAATAACTGACTCCACTATCTTTCTTTTTATGTCAGTAATCTTCATTGGTCTTCCACCTCTTTTTGCATGGTGAGTGTTTCCACCCCTAGATTTAGCTCGTTTGACCACAGACTGAACAGTTGACTTGGATACACCTAAAGACTTAGAAATTTTGTCATATCCCATATCTGTATGTTTATACAGAGTATAAATTTCCTTATTCAGGTCTTCTCTTACTCTTAGGTTATGTGGAGGGGCCATGGTAAGGAGGGTTGTTGTGGTGATGAGGTGTTGCGGGGTTGCACCTCAGGGGTACGAAAACTTTCCAGACACGACTGTACAGTACCCCTTCTTGCACCTCAGTGGCTTCTGCAAGGGACAGGGGGGTTTCTTTCTTTCTTTACTGCCCACCCACTGGTATGCCATCACGAGACGTAGCCTACGTTTTATAAATCCCATAAAGTCAATTCAACTCCCAAATATTGCTATATGATAGCCACACATACTGTTTTTCCCACCCCTAGGCCAAGGCTTGTACCAGCCTGAGGCGCCTCTTACCCGTGGCCTAGCGGAGAACCGGCAGGGGGCCCCCCAGCGGTGACCCAGCTACAGTATTAGCAGCTCAGAACACCATTCTAGCAACCCACACAGGACATAAATCAGAAGTCAACAGGTTTGAATGGCAGATATATAAGTCGACAGTCTCCTCCTCGACACCCCATCGCTCGATACAAAGTTTATGCAATCCACCAACACGGAACTCCCGGTCAGCAATTTCTCTCGAACACCATAACCATGACGTTTGCCTTCTGAAAAGACGGAAGGGCCATCGTATTCAAGCATTTGCCATTGCCCCCCGCGTCGCTACGAAGGGCATGTCTATCATTGCCAGCAGACACACTTCATCGCCCCTCCAAAAGAAGATCTCTTCGTCTTTACTATGAAGATGAACCCACAGAAACGAGATCCAATAAAGTAAATTCCTCCGTGCAACCTGCCTCATCGTCTGTAGAGAGGGATGGCTCTCTCCTCACTCCCTAACAGCACAGTGAGGCGTCTGGTCCCACGTACAAAATCGCCGAGCATCAGACAAATGGTCGCATTTTATCAGATGATTCTTCAAAGCCATATCCCCTTCCATAGGGTCCTTCGATCAGAATAAATTTGGCTGTGCGGTCGCACACTCTTTCCCTAGTGTTCAAAATGTCACCTGCGTTTCCGAGCACCCCGTCAACCGGTATCTCTCAGAGCAATCGAACCCGGAAGCCCGGTCCCTCTTCAGCTTGTGGAGTTCTCATGGAGGGAAATAGAACGTATTCCACTTCGGCTCTCGCTTCTTCTTATAGCCCCCATATCGTCACCTGTCGGACATTATTGCAGCCATACCCCGTACGGTACTCGAGTACTCAAGTAGGTATTCATTGACGCTCGCTCGCGGTGCGTAACTAGTAGCATTGTCGATCACCTATTGCAGAATTGAAGGGCTGAAGGGTGTGGGGGTTGGAGTCAATTAGGGGGAGTATGTACTCATATGATACTAGTACAATGACATATCGGTATCATAGTTGCATCATTTTTGGTCCTCGATGCTCAAGTACTCGTACCGGTACTCGAGTACATCCACCACATCTTGAGCCACCCCCTAGATCAGTGCCTCTCTTTCCCCCAGTCGTTCGGAATGAATCGCAGACGTTCTTATGGTGGGACGGATTTTGGTTGGCTAGGTTCTCACAATTACTATCGCTCGGGGCCAATGAGAAACGAAGCTTATCTAAAGAGGCGCTTGATAGGGGGAGTATTATAACGGAAGTCTCAATCCCAACCAAGTATCAAAGAAGAGTCCAGAGCGTAGAGTGTAATGAATTGTAATAAAATGAGTAAAAAAAGACCTTTATACCTTGCTCACTTCTCTGCTTGCTCTGATGAGGAAACCCTATCCCCCTATAATCTCAATAGACTAAGAACTCGCAGCTGCCTTTCGACGTCGCAATCCACAACAATTTCGTGCCCCTCGTCAGTGTTCGAGACACTGACTCTCCACCTCGGTATGATGCTTGTATTCCTCAGTGACTACGGGCGTACTGACACCTACCCCCTGGCCATGCCGGTAGGTACCCGAAAACAAGGGAAGGGGATATTCCATACGGACGCCCAGACACGCCCAGATGTTTTGCCATATACCAGAATATCTTTAATCCCTATAGCCCAAGACAAGTACCGGTATCATAGGTGTAGCCATATAACTAATATTAGTTATAGTCTAGAGTCTACACATGCGCGAAATTTTGGTTATTATAGCATTTTGGCCCCGCCATTAAACCACTCCTCTCGTCGAAAATCCTCGGTCAACCAAAGGGGAGGTGGCTCGTCCCTGCCGAGATGATATCATTCACCCTACAGCCAATGAAATTCTGGGTCAAAGGAGCTAATCACTGCTATTATCTGTTCGGACGCCTCTTGTGTGGGGAGCTATAAGGCTGGTGGTAGTCTAACTTTTGTCTCTGAAGCTCCCGACAAAAAAAAAAAAGAAGTGGATCAACCCACTGGAGCCAAGCTCCTCATTAACCTCCCTGTCTCAAAGGTTGACAGGGGCGGCACGAGATTCTCAATATCTTGCCGGTCCAGGGGGTGAGAAGCCGGAAACACCCACCCTTGTTTTGATTTTTTTCTTCTCCCCCATCTTCCTGGATGCTACGTTCCTGGATAGCCACTCCATAGCTAGTTTAAAATTCCGCCTGGGGCACTGATAGTGAAATACGTTTCTCCCTCGAAACCGTGCAAACTATATTGGCGGCTCGCCTCCCATCGTCCAAGGGGGCTCCCGGCAGGCGGCGAGGACCAGGCCCTGAACTATTACTTCAGGCTGATGTATTTTAGACCCGCCACGCTCAGGCGTATACGAGCACGAGATTCACCTCCCGGTGCCATGGATGCGGGTGGGGTCCACCCGCATCCCTCACGTGTGTTAATAACTCCCCGTACAAGTGCTCGAGTAATTGAGTGACGTGTGCTCCAATGCAATGGAAGAAGCTGCTCCAGTCAATCCCTTGAGGGCGTTGTTGCGAATTGTGCCAAGTGCTACTAGGGTTCAAATTGTGAGCCCTAGTGATCGCCTTGCGAGTACCGAATGCCAGTGCGGTCGTTGGTGTGGGCTGTGTGGGAATGCCAGATCCTTCTCGGGCATGATGTGCTCCAGAAGGTTGAAGCTCACGAGGCTGGAGCGCAAACTCCTAAGCGAGTGATGGAAAATGATACAGTACCTCCCTGTAAGTGGTCACAGGACAAAATCAGAGAATGTGCATACATACACATAAGAGTTGCAAGCCTATGAGTCGCGCCAAATGTCAATTTGGGATACGGGGCATAGGGGTACAGTGGACGATGCAGCAAGTATTTAACTACACAGCTTCTCTATCTTATCTTATTTTATTTTATTTTATTTTTACGAGATTAGCCTTGTGATTTACGCTTTAGAAAGTTCGAGAAGCATGAAAACTCCGCCCTGACTGGCTGAACAGCATCTAAATTTAATCTAACTTACGTCACTGAACTGCAGGATCCAATACCCATCTTTACTCGTATATCTTCCAGCTGAGATCCCATATACTGGAGCACTGTATCTCAGAGAACTTATCAAACGCCAAACGTCAAGCAAGCTGTCAGACAACATGAAACCTCCAACCACCCTACACACCCAACAAACAGTACGAGTACCGACAATTTAGATCCGGCACTTTGCACTCGGTTCTTCCCGGCATGGGGTGTTTCATAGACACTCAATCTCGCTACTCGTACTGTACTAGTACACTACGGTACCTCGTCCCTCCGTCACAGGATCTACGCCAACCAGGTCGGATACGCGAATGCTATGATCGCGACAGGGCTGTAACGAAACTTCTCCTGAACCCGCGATTGTGGGGAAGGTAGCTTTACGGGGCGCGGTAAGGACCACATCGGAACACGGCACCTCCAACAGGATGGATGCGGTACGGTACTGTACTCGTACAAATACAGTACCGGCACAATGGGTCGGACCTCGATATAAGCCTGACAAAGCTATTGACTGCATCGTGATGCCTTGCTGATAATAATACACCACACCCATACGCAGAGAACTCTTGGCAAGGAATCCGATGGAATTGGAGAAATGTCTACTGGTATGATAACAATATCATGATAGAGAATGTTTCGGCCTCGCTGTGAGCACCACTCGTTGCCATCCAAGGTGTTTAGGTTTGAGTGTAGGGCTGTTGGGGTTTTGAACAACAGTATGATAACAACAACAACAACAAGAGCAACGTCAGTCCCAGGATAGTCTATATTTTAAATTTTTGGGTTCGCGTGTTGGTCGCGTGTCCTGGCGAGCCACTGTAGCATCCTATGTGGGCAAGGCTGAAACTTTTAGCTCTCAATTGTAGCACGTCGTTTCCATCCAAGGATTTAAGATGCTGCAAGTACGAGTACTATACTTGTACAGTATCGTACTTTGGGTTATGCCGTGCTGAAGTGAGCCGAATGCATAATATTATTATGTTGGATTTTTATTTTATTGCGAACTGAGGCTCTTGGACCGAAATGGGGACAACCAATTATTAGGGGTATTTTAAGTAACCCACCGGTATGATGTATCCACCCACCATATCAGGAAAGAAGGGTTGGGCCTGGAGGCTCTGCTGTAGTTGGAGTTGGAAAAGAGTTTTTTCGGTTTGCTGTGGTTGTTGTTGACAGGTTCGGAAAAATAAGCAACAAGGACTACGAGTACTGAAGGCGCATAACGAGACATGCAGCCTTTGGTGCGGGCCGTTTCTGGTAGCTGCAGCCCCGAGAATACAGTAGGAACCTTTACAGGGTCATCCCTCCCCCTTAAGCTTTGGTGATGCACGGATTTTAAGTGGATGGGATACAGGTATGGTGGTGTTCACTGGTTGACTGCCGGTAACATATCCCTCCATCATCACTAAAAGTGGTGGGATATGGAAGGAACAGGAGAGGAGTGGAAAAAAAAGGAAAGTGTAAAAACCTGTTCCATGCACGTCTCTTCGTCAGGCAGAAGAAGCTGTCTATCGGTATTTGTACCTCCAGTGATTCTACCCCTGCGCTCTTGGCCCCCTAACCCGATCGAAGCCGTTTTCCGCGTTTGCTGTTCCATGCTCGATAATGCTCAATGCCATCATATCGTAGGAATGCAGCCGCATTGAATTAACTTGCTAGTAGGAGCCTGATTAGAATCCTTATTTTGGTATTAATATTTCTCAATATCATACCATATAAAGGTTATATAGCCTTTCTAAATATGTAGTTGCGGTTTGCGTTTGTATGGCTGCCGGTAAAGCTGTAGTCTAACTTTAGGTTGATGTGGTACTGTATGATACCGGTAGTACAGTACTGTACAGTACTCGACACCCCACCGATACCAATATCGCGGTAGTTAGCTGTAGCTGTGAGAAGGGCTTCCTTTTTCCTTTTTCCCTCTCGTTCGCCTGCCGGGCTGAGGAAAGGTGTTTGGCAAAGCTAAACTCAACACCGCCACAGCCATCTATCTACAGCACTTCTACAGCACTTTCAAAGTGCCATACCTTGTATGTCAGGAGATCAACGAGCCACTCCCTAACGTTCGTCGACGCACCGGCAGACCTCAGTTACTACCGTAGCCAACATAGAATGGGAGACATTGGGTTGAGACTGGGGGATCGCTTTTATAGCTGTTGTCTCTCAGCCCGATCAACCCTTGGGCCCCTGCACTAGCTTTCGCTCTCCCTTCCTTCCTTTTCTTTCCCCACCCTTTGGGTTGTAGTTCAACGTTTCCCTTCTCTGTCGTCGGCGCTACGGTGCCATATTCTCCCTTTCTTTCGTGGGGGAGCTGGGTATGCCTGCCGCACCGCTATCCTCTTGCTGCCTCACTCATCTTTTCCTTCTGCTCCGCCGCCGCTGCCTTCTCGGCCCTGGTGCTCGTGTGCTACTTGCTTGGTGCTTCCGCCGGGTTATCTGGACCTGACCCGTGTTCCCTCAACCGAGAATCCGTCTCTCCCTCCACCATTCCACCTCAACCCCAACTTCAACCCTAGTCTAATAACCCATACCCCAACCCGGGCGCCGCATTAAATATCAACCGTCCGTTTCCGCGTTCGCGTTGTTTGTGTCAAGCACACGGTAGAAGGGGTGAAATTTTCGGGAGACTCGACTTCACCAAACTCCTCACCAATCTGTCACCCCTTATCTCCCGCCGGCGGTCACATCCTTTTTTTTTTTTTTCCATAGTTCTTGGGCCCGACCGGAGAAAATTTTTAGCGACACCTTGGTCCTGTTTTTCATTCTTTCATTCTTTCATTTTTTCCTCTTCCTCATCTGGGAAGGGGGTCTGCTAGCATCTTGGAAAGGGTTGCGGCTGTCGTCGCCACTAGCTAACAATCCTTTCCTACTACCGTACCGCATTGTTCTCATACACACTCCTCCCGGGAATATACACACATCTTCCCCCATCATCATCATCGTCACCATTAGCATCAGCAGCATCTATCTTCTCATCACCGCTCACTCATCACACGTTGGCGCTATTTTAAGCTCATACTGTGGTCTCTCACCTTCTTGTTACAGTGTTCTAAACGCGCGTAGTTTGCCTCACCAGGAATAATCTTCAAATTCGCCTCCCATACATACATTGGCTTTGCAGGATCGAGCCTCATCGCGCCAACTGACGCCCACCCTCACTTCAAGCAACCCCTCTTACACGTCAACTCCATCACTTCCACAATAGCTGCCGAACCTTTGTATCGGCACTTCCCCTAAACAAAAGGAGTTTCAGACGATTATTAGGCGACGAGGAGAAAAGGCTACGATACCCTTTCGTTGCCGCGCTTCCTCGTCGTCCGATTACCGGACTCCGCCATCCTAATCAACATGGCCCTTTCTGTGTCTAATCCACCCACGACACCGCGACGAGTAAAGGTGTATGAGTTGCGGAATAATGATTGGTTTGATCGGGGAACTGGATATTGCACGGGACAGTTAGTTAATGTAAGGATTGTCTACTTATAGGCGTGACGAGTTATCGTGGCAGGGACTTGCTTTGTTTTTTTTTTTTTTTTTTTTCTACCTCCGTTATTTGGTGGTCCCTGCATTATGGTAGTCTTATAGGCAATGGGGTGGCTGATATCCGTGGCGTGCAGGACGAACCACATATACAAGTGAAATCGGAAGAGGAGCAGGATCGTATGCTGTTGGAAACAAAGATAATAAAAGATGATGGATATCAAAAGCAGCAGGGTATGTTCAGCCTACCGCTTGTTTTCCCATGCCATTTACAGGGTGTTTTGATACATTAGCACAAGTTTTTCTTGTCCTTCGCACTGGTTGCTGACATCTAGCTAGAAACCTTAATTGTATGGACAGAGCCACATGGTACAGATATGGCTTTGAGCTTTCAAGAGCCAGAAGGTTGTGCTGCAATATGGTATGTTTGTTCCCCGCGCTTGTCTCGCTGCGCTTTTCGCTTACCGTATCCTGCAACAGGGAGTTTGTGAGCCATGTTCAGAGTCATCTTCTGTCGGTATCTGGCGCAGGTATGTACTTTGTCTACCTACTTTTACTCTATTTGCTCTTTGTTTGGGCTATTGTGTGGGAGAAGCTCTTTTAAGGATCTATGCTCTATCACCTCAAAAATAAATATTCACATGTATGCTGATAGATACAGATGAAATACTCTCAGACGATGCGAACGAAACCCTCATTGGTTCAGTGATGCTACCTTCCCCCGAGCTGGGGAATCTTACTGAGATCGAGGCTACGATCCGATCGGCGAGCTCAACCGCCCAGGCCAGAGATTCCCTAGGGAAATTCGTCCTAAGTGAAGATTTTATTCGAAAGCTCATTCCGCTGCTGGGTGTGGCTGAAGATTTGGAGAGTCTGGTGAATCTGCATAGGCTGTGCAACATTATGAAGATGATAATTTTACTGAATGATACCTTGATCATCGAGCATATTGTCACGGACGAGGTCATATTTGGTGTTGTAGGGATCTTGGAATGTGCGTATCTGTGATCTGCTGTGTAACATCTTCCCTGATGCTAACCACCCTTGCCACAGACGATCCTGATTTCCCAAGCCACAAGGCTAACCACCGGCAATTTTTGTCTGATACGTCCAAGTTCAAGGAGGTAGTGCCGATCAAGGACCCAGAGATCAAGAAGAAGATCCATTGGACTTACCGATTACAATACTTGAAAGATGTTGTTCTTGCTAGGATTCTTGACGACCCTACCTTCTCGGTGCTTAACTCTCTTATCTTTTTCAACCAAGTGGATATTTTACAGCACCTCCAGAGCAACCAGGCGTTCTTGAAGGAGCTCTTTTCAATCTTCCACTCTGCAGAGTCGGATCCAACCCAGAAAAAGAACGGTGTTTTGTTCATCCAACAATGTTGCTCAATTGCAAAGAACCTCCAAGGACCTGTAAGAACCCAGCTCTACAACCACTTTATCCAAAACGGACTCTTTGCTGTCATAGATTTCGCGCTGCTCCACGATGATGCTTCTGTCCGCATTGCAGGTACGGACGTTTTGGTGGCCATGATCGATCACGACCCAGCAATGATGCGAGCGTTCATCTTTCGGCAAATTAGCGACAAGCAAAAGCCATTGACGGACACCTTGATTGAATTGCTATTGGGGGAGCAGGATCTGGGGGTAAAAGCACAAATCGCAGATGCTATCAGAATTCTGCTAGATCCCTCTACAGGGTTGCAGATCGAGGGACTTGGAAAGGCTAGTGACATAACCTCGCGGTTGCATCCTCGAAATCATAGTGCGGACCGTGAAACTGAGAATTTTTTAAAGACCTTTTACGACGACTCCGCGAAGAAGCTATTCCTCCCCTTGTCAGAGCTCGATACCAGAAAATCATGTACGTTACCTTTTGATACTCAGCGATTGTCGAATTTAGTTGACTGAAATTTTGTTGTAGTAAAAGGCTTGTCAATAGCGGAAGTATCGCTATTCTCCCACCTCGTGGATACGCTATGTTTCTTTGTCCGGCAGCACGCATTCCGAGGAAAGTACTTCTTTCTGGCAGAGAATCTCCCCTCGAGGGTTGCACAGCTGCTCCAATCACCCGAGAAACATCTGAAACTATCGGCGTTGAAGTTCTTCCGAACGTGCGTTGGTTTACAGGATGAGTTTTATATCCGGCATATGATCAAATGGAAGCTGTTCGGACCGATACTGGGCATCGTTATTGACACTATGCCGAGGGACAACCTGCTAAATTCTGCCTGTCTCGAATTTTTCGAGTTCATCAAGAGGGTATGAGGTCATTCTATTCCATGGATTTCAATGCAGAAACTAACAAATCTGCTATAGGAGAACATTAAACAGATAATTGTCCACTTGGGCGAGAACTATCGTGATGAAATGAAGGAGATAACCTATGTTGATACTTTCAACATGTTAATATTAAGATGCGAACAGTTGCAAGATACAACCATGCCTTCATCATATGTTCAGGAAGACAAGTCCATTAGGTATACACCCCCAAGTTCCCAAGCCAGAAGCAAGGCACACCGGGCCAATTGGGCCCGAGAAATCTTGCTTAGGAAGAGAGTGTTGACAATCAACTAGGAATCACGTCAATGGTGCCAGAAGGTGGCAGGGTGTCAAGGATATGGACGCTGCCGAGGAAGAGTATTTCAATACTTCCGATGAAGAGGATAACGCTCCGGCACCCAAGGACAGTCCTATTAAGGGTGCTAATGGCAGCGGATCCCCGGTACCCAAGCCACTGGTTGACTACGCAGACGACGACCCAATGGATACTGCTGATGAGAGCAAACCCGAGGAGGAGAGGAGGGCTACTACGGAGGCCAAGTCAGCACCCGAAGGGGCCAGTTCAGCTAGTCCGACTACTTCCCCTACTACTTCTACTTCGCAAAGGCCTGATAATGACGTGCTATCTGGAGCTCCCATGCCCGAAAGGTTATCGGAGAAACGAAGGCGCGAGGAGGAGGATGATGATGAGCTCGGAAAATTACGAAACAAACGCCGCAGCCCTACTGGTAGTGGGAGTGCAAATGCCCTGACCAAGAAGCGCAGTTCTGGACCTGGTGGTAGTCCACCTACTAAAAAGATAGCTATCAACCTGGCCGTCAAGACAAGTACAGGAGGCAGTGACGGTGGTGGCGGTGGAGGGGAGATCACCAGGGATGGAGGAGGCGAACCAGATGACGAAAAATAGATGGGATGGGCGACGGATAGTGTAGGGGGAGTTCCGAATCATTTTACTTCGATCAATACCTATTCTCAATTCAGTTCCCTTTCTCTGGTCTTTGTTTGCATACGGATTCCCCGCTTATTGCCCTGCTATTTTTGAGCTTTCCCCCTTTTTTTTCCCATTTCTTTTTTTCACACCTAACCTCGGCGTATCTGATTTTAGTGATTGCTTCTCTTCTACCATCTCCCCCTCTCTCTCTCTCTCTTTTTTCTTTTCTTTTCTTTTCTTTTTTTTTTAAAAAAAAATTAGCTTCTTGTTCACCTCAGGAGGAAACCAAATGTCCGGAGGACCCGATTTCTGGGATGGGCTGGGTCTGGAGGAATGGAACGAACTAGGAAATCAAATGTAGAGATGGGAAAAATGAAACGGGCAGGAAGGAAAAGCCAACACTGTATGATAAAAACCGTTTCTTGTATCAGGGGGTTCTTTTCAAAGGGTTTTTTTTGTACATTCTTCCAACACTTTTTCTCTCTTCTCTCTTTCTAACCTTCTGTATTTTTCTTCTCTTTTTTCTTGTCTAGGACAGGGAGAATGAAATGAAGAGAGGGGGAAAAAACTCCTTCACCTGACGAGGGGTTTTATCTTCACTAGGCATACCGCATTGACGAAAGACCACCCGAACATGGCTGATATTGGAAGAGAGCATGGAAGAAATGGTAAAAAGAAACAAATTATATTCGGGGACAATGTCATGATCCGACCACTTTTATATTCTCTATGGTCCATGGTATAAGTTGCGTTTTTTTCTTTCCCTTTTTTCCTTTTATTTCCTTCCTAAACGCTTACTTGCTTTCCTTCCTTCTCATGTGTGCCATCCAGCTTTCCTTCCGCAACGGGAGAATGAAGGGGGGGGTTACGGGAAGATTGGGTTTTTTTTTGAGAAACCCAAAATTGTACAGTAATCAAATCAGTGTTATCCTACGGTACTACTCCTCGCGTACTCTACTGTAGAGTATCATACCAGTACGAGTACTCGTACAGACATGATAAATCGCTTGGTCGCAGGAAGGGGCTACCGTACCCTGTTGCTCTTGGCTAGTGGACAGCACCGATACTGTATCGCTAACCCAATTTACTCGTACTTGTAACTGTACAGTATTTGCAAGTATCGCTCCGCTAACCGTTGCCGCTACCGGTGCCACATTCAAGGTATTGATTCCTCCACGCTGTGAAAAATAAATTTAATCCCGTCAGGGACTCAAACCTTCCTTCCCCTCCATCCATCCATTCATTCCATCCCCATCTCATCGCGACCTCCCCAAATCCCTCCACCCTCCCCCGCTCCTCTTTTCGAAAACTCTTTTTTACTGCACTCGGTACAGTACAGCACGGCAGCGGCAATACCAGCACTCGAGTAGCCTGCCTGCCAGCATCCCCTTACCTTGTTGATATCATATCTGCCGTTACTGTATTGTACCCGTACCGGCACCTATCTATTTATCTGTTATCTGCAAAATGTGATTCGCCGGAAACGGAAAATGGGAAAGGGATAATATATGGAATGGAATGGAATGCGGCGGGAAGTCCCATGGTGCGTTTTCCATTTTACTCCAAATTATTTTATTTTTGTTTTTTCTACTGTCCGTGGGAGGGTACGGTACTCGAGTATTTTGTGTTGATCCCGAGGGGTTTGCCACATCACCCGCGCGCGGCGATTGCTCGTCGATTTTAGCTTTTAATCCTTTTGTGATGAAAGTAACGCTTTTCCATGTTTCATCCTGATTCCCACTTTACTCTAGGGGCTCTCGTTCATTGGGCGGTGCCCGTAGACTAAGTTACTCCCTATAATTTTTGAAGGATGGAGGAAAAGCAAGGGCGGGAGGGGAAAGAGGTGTAACGGGAGTTGAGACGTATCAGACGATCATGACCCTATCGACATTGCTACCAGAGAGAAGAAAAAGAAAAGAGAGAGAAAACACACCCAGAGAGACGCATGTCAATAATTACCATGTTATGATAACTTAAACGATCAGATAAAGGGGTGGGGAGGGGGATGGGGAAGTTGATGATTACGATAACTACAAGGCAGTATAGAGAGAGGACCCTTTTCTCTCTTTCACTTCCATCCCCCTACACCCCCCAACTTCCACCTTTCCTTCTTCCTTACTCTACTGTTTCTCCCACCTACCTGCCTACCACCTGTGCCGTACTTCTTCCGTTTCTTCATCCATAACAGCAAAGGGTTAAGTTAAGTTACCCTTTCGCTTCACAAACCTTCCCCTTCCTTCCTCACTCCACCCAGCCTTGTCCGTCCACAAACAACCGCACCCCCCAAGCCCACCGAATGGGAACCCCAATAACCCAACCAACGCATCCATGAACGCGGGACAAACCACCCCTCGAGACTCCGAAGCCGAAGCCGACCGCATCCACCCCGACGATAACGAATGCCAAGGGACGAAACTGACCATTAATGGCGTACCAAACGAGATCCTTGAGCAGATACTGGTATACTTGGAGGTTGCGGACCTGGCGCGCGTGGCTAGGGTCTCCATCGATTGCTGTAGGGTTAGTACGCCGCTATTGTATCGCGAGCTTACGTTCGATCCGTATGCGTATCGAGAGAGTCAGTTGAGGGTGTTGAAGAGGTAGGTGGGTTTCTTGCGGGTTTCTTTTTATTCTTTATTTTTATCTTATTTTAGAAGGGTATGGGGTAGTGTTTCTTTTGCGGGGGAGAGGAGGTTTGCGTGGTTGGTGGTGGCAGAGTATGGTAATGAGGAATGCGGGGAAAAAGGAGGGGGGTGGAGCCGGAAGGTTTTTATAAAAACAGGAAAAGAAAAGAAAGGTGACGATAGGAATGCCGTCATGAGGTCGCTCATTTCTTTGCGTCACCTTCCCCCCCCCTTCCCCCTCTTCTCAACTCCTTTTCCCTCTCATCTCCCGAGGATAGCCCTTGACACTACCCCCTATGATACCACCCCTGCCGTTTCGTCACACTGTACTCGAATATCGTACCTGACATAAGCCCCTCCTTCCCTCCCCCTCTCTTATCGCTCGGTCGTCTTTTCTTCACCCCCAAGACCGAGTCTAATTTCCAATTCACCCACACCCATCCATCCACACAAACAGGTGAAACAAGAAGCCACTGACATTTACCCCACTAAAAAAAAAATAGCTCGCAGTATCTCTCCTCCCTCGTCCGCCGTCTACGCATCGACATCGCCCCACTAAAACGCGACCCCTTCCAAGATGAAATACAAGAATTCAACTGGGGCCACCCACTCCTCAAGGATGAGCCTCCAGTCTTAACAGCGCGCACGGCACTACTAGGCTTGATCCCGAATCTAACCTCCCTTGAATCCGTCGAGTGCTACGACTTGTCTGGAGAAGCATACTCTTCGCAACTATCTGCATCGCGCTCACTCATGCGTTGTCTGTTCAAGCACTGCCCCAAGCTGAAGAGGTTGACCAGGACAGATTGGTGGAGTGATTTGGGGTGTGGGTACGAAGCGCGGGGGTGGACTACTAATCTTGTGAACTTGACGATTTCCGTGCCGGAGAGCTATTTTGCCGTGGACGGGCTGGTGGGGGTTGAGGATGTGGCATGCCGGGAGCTCAGGGCGTTGTTAAAGGCGTCTCCGCTGCTGAGGTACCTGGATTTTTACAGAGGGAGGATTAGCATGGGTATTATATTCGCAGGGAGTAAGCGTTCGCACTCCTGTAGCAGCTCTTCAACCTCGACTCCATGCCTTTCCCCCTCCTCCTCTTCCTCCATCACTTCGACCTCCACTACCGGCGCGAACGGCGACGTTTCCCCCCTCGTCCTACCAAACCTTAGAACCCTCGTCCTCTGGGCCACCTTTGTCGAGGAAAAACCCCAGGAATTGGTCTCCGACTACCTTTCCACATCTGCCGGCTTCTTCCCGTCCCTAGCCGGCCTGGAATTAGTAACCGTGAGGTGCTCGAAGGAGGGATCCTACCTGTCCGACCAAGTGAAACCGCAAGACCTATTCGAGGTGATTGCTACGCTCAGGGACGTGGAGGTTAAGAGCATCACCGAAACGCAGATTTACGACTTCACGAAGCCGCTGCCGTCGACAGAGGAGTTACATTCCAGGATGATGATGGAGAAGCACGGGAGGCAGGATGATAGGAAGTCGAGGTTTCGGGAGTGGTAGTGGTGTTTAGGACACTCCCCCTTCCCCTCTCTCTGGGGGAGATTACAATACTTGGAGTTGGAAATACGGAGGATAGACCGCAAAAAGTCCTCTGCTGGGTTTACGCTTTACGAGACAGGAATTTCCCACGACATTCCTTCCCCCATCTCTTCCAATCCTCTCTCTATCTCTCCCTCTATATCTATCCAGGGATTTCGTGAACCTTATCCCCATATTTATCCCTTCCACCTTTTTCCTCTTTTCTCCTCGCAAAGCACATTAATGATCCGCCAATCCCTCTCTTGTCCTAAGCGTAGTCTTCCAATCTTGCCACAGATACGTTTCAACTGCCAACGAGATGAGACCGCTGATGATCCACCCCATAGTTAACTATAGTAGGACTGTTAGTTTTTTCTTTTCTTTCCTTCTTCCGGGATATACTCTTTTGGGTGGGGTGTTCGAGAGGAAAGGAGAGAGGGGAACTACTCACTGGGTCCATTGTTGAAGATTTGCTTCCAGGTGATTGTTGATCGGTTGCTGGTTGCTGCTGGTTGACGTAGTCTTCTTTTCTTTCTCCCTTTCTTCCAATTGGAATAGATGGAGGTTTTTGGAGTGTGGTGGGGGACAAAAACACGATATAAAGGGTTGTGTGGGATTGATGGATAGGTGGATGAGTCGGTTGTGCAATGGAGGGAGGGGGGTGGGGGGACTGCCTTTTTCGCCCCTTTTCGTTCATTGATGCGAGGTTTACGACGTGATGATGGTGGTATGAAGTGTAAGATAACGTGGTATTCACGGGTTGGGAATGGATCCATGGGAATGGTGGGGGGAGGAGAGTGATTTTACGTGACCGAAATTTACTTAAAGTATCATACGAACGGCGGCGGAAGAGATCGACACCCCCCTTGGGTTTCCGTACAAAGTGCACAAGTTTAGTCGGCCGACGCGAAGGCGCACAGCGGATTTTCCCCGAGCAGTACTCGAGTACTTACCGGTAATCAGATGGGAGAGAATCGCGGGGGGTTTGATGTAGGATTCCGATTATTTTTTGTTTCACTAAACACTAGCAGTATTCAGTACCTGTATGATAAGTAAATAAATACCGGTTTGATAAGTAAATAAAGCTAACCGGCATGGCTGCCATGTGGAATTCCCATACAAATTGCCCTTCTCGGCGGTTTTTTTGGGCTCGTCCTCCAAAAATTCTAATGCTTGGAAATTTTAGGGTGGTTTCTGTAACGTGGTCTTCAATTATGCAAATCCCCATGTCAAATTTTTGTATCTAAGAAATCACTAGATCGCTCTTCTAAGGCCATGGAGGTGAGTAGCCACCTGTTGAAAATGGGGGCCACTTACATGGAAAACCCGGTGGGTGTAGATTTCTTTTGTCGCCAGGATCGCACACCACAGTACCTAAAGCACTAGTATCATCCTCGATAGGTATTTTGAAAGATATGGAGACGAAGATGGCCACTAAGCTATCTCCGAACATACAATCACCGTAGGCTACCCCCACATATTGTGCTCTCATACACAATCACTTGCTCACTCCTTCTACTGCCCACCAGAATTAACCACGAATGACGCCTCGTAAACAACGAATAATTCTTCCTCCCAACGCCATGCTCGAGTATCATGCGGACAAAACAATACCACTCCACAATACACATTAATTAAAGCTACATCCCCCCAATCCACCCCTTAACCTTTCCCCCCCTAACCCTCCCAACAGTGACCCCGGCCTCACCCGTCAGCCAGCCGGGCAACTTTGCCCCATCGAAGCCAACGCCCTGCTCAACCAAGCTGCGCACACCGGCAAATACATGCGACCCTTCCAGCCTTACCGTGATTTTCGGTCTGAACTCTTCCCCCCCCTCCCTCATCTCTCCTTCCCGGTGCTCTTCCTGCGGAAGAGCAGGCGAGGGAGGGAACTCCTCCGCGAGCGCAAAAACCACGTTTTCCAACCCCGTGCCGTCACCCTCCTTTGCGCTAGTGCCGAATCTGGCTTCTGCTATTTTTTGGCGTTTTCTGGCTTGTTCGTCGCCAGCTTCCTCCTCCTTCTCCCGTTGCTTCTGCAGTAGCGGGGGAGTGCGAGCAGGGAGGAGGTCGAGAACGTCGTCGTTGACGCCCGCGCCCCCGGCTGAGAAAATGCTCCACCCGCCCAGCATGCCACCGTCGCCCTCGCCACCGCGGTGATAGGCTACTGCTTCTAGAGTCCTCGCGCTCATTCTTGCAGCACGGATGCCATAGCGGATACCGCGCCTCGAGACAGCTATTGCGATGCTTTCACGAACTATTTCTGGGAGTGAGGTGGTGGCGGTGGTGGCGGGGGAGGAAGAAGGGAGGGTGTGGAAGACGTAACCGTCTGTGGATTCGGGAAAAGCGAGCCAGAATATGTGCTTGTTCTGCGGGAGGGTTAGTGGGGTAGTGGGGGTTGGTGGGTGGAGTTGCACGTGGAGCATATGTAAGGGTAGGCTGGGGTGGTGGGTTATGTAGTAATGTGGGGAGACAAGCGGACGGAGGAGGGTTGAGAGTGTGTGGGCGAAGGTTTTTGGATGGAAGATCGTTTTGGAAGTGGCGCGGGTAGGGGGAGGTTTGGAGAGGGGGTAGAGTTGCGCGGATGTCCATTTTTGACTACTTGGGTGGTCTAGAAGATCTATTTCCTCCCCGTCAGTTATGTTTTCCCTGACGAAGGAGAACCCGGAGGGGGGGAGAAGGGCAACAAACAGCGGAAATCCAACTCAGCTACCATCCCTAAAGTCAAGCCATCCCTCCATTCGTGTTCCACGATCCTCTCAACAACCTCTTTCACCCGTACGCTCTTGCTCCTACTGAACCCTTCATATATCCCCCTCACAACTTCAATGTCCATCTCCTCCCCTTCCTCGTCCTCGTCCTCGCCCCCCTCATCATCCTCAACACGTGTTAGGTTCACCTTCGTACTCCCCAGCCACCCCAGGGATAATTCCACTAGGGAGCTTTTCGATAATCGAGACAGGAGGCGACGGACTGGTGGGGTGTAAGCTATTGGTAGAGTATCTGGGAGTGCATTGGCGGTTGTTGTTGTTGATTTGCGTTTTTTTGACATTTTTATTTCCACCCCTTTTGTGCCCTTGGCAGTTGTGGCGGTACTATAGTTGTTGGGTTTGTGGTTTGTTCTGCCTGGGAGGAATAAAGGGTGATGGGTGAAGGCATAAACAAAGAGTTGGGCTGAGTTGGTGAGTCGCGACCCACACGGACCACAGTGATGCCAAGATTTTTAGGAATGACGGGCCAGGTTTGAAGGGGGGGTTCATTTGGTATCACTCGTTATCATACTCACAAGTTATCATACTCGAGGTGAGGGGATGCGGATGGGCTGGGTACAGGTTGGGGTACGGTATTATGCTTTGCTCGAGTACATGCAGTTGTCATCTTTAGAGCCTCGGGGTGCGGTTCACTGTACTCGAGCACAAATACAGTAGTGTATGTCTGTCTATCGCATGCCTACGCCGGAAAACTAAGTTACGATACATAGCATACAAACTTGACAGCTATGAAGCTACCATATATTATCATACAAACCCTCACCCCACTACAAGCCATTCATAAACTATCATACCCTCGAAAGGCCTTGCAATAGCAAACCTGAGGCGGATCTCGCAAACACTGGTAATCAGTACCGTTGCCAATGTATGCCCAAACACTACTTGTCCTAGGTAAAAAGTGCCCAGAATAGGGGTCGTGAACTTGTATGGGCGCTGGGATGCGCATGGATTTTTTGCCATATATTTTCCGAATTTCTGTTGCCGGCTACTTACTGCCTAGTACGAGCACGTGGCCCTACCACAAGAATCAAAAAGTAGCTCTTAAATGCTCATTAAAGTAGTACATAGAGGGAGAGATGAGAAAATGGAAGAAAAAACTAGACACAGCGAAAAAAACTATCTACATCACCAGACAAAACATGGGAGACCCCCAGGGTAATGACACTAGTCTACAGTCTCCCACCGCAAATGCAACAAGACATAAAGGAAAAGCCACCGATTCGTTTATCGCTTTAAATCGTTCAAGATGTCGAAAGAAAGAGGAAAAAAAAAAAAAATTCCAAATGATGAAAGCAGTTATTTCCGCCCCCCCCAACCCTTACGCCGCTGAGAAGAGAAGAGAAGAAAAGAAAGAAAGAAAAAAAGCCGGAAAGTGAGAATATGATAGACAGTCGGAGTGAGGCAAAGAAAGGAGGAAGCAGAAACCAAGCCCTGAATGATTATGAAGGATGTGTTTCGTTGTCTTGTTTCTACCTTCTATCGAGTTAGTTAGAATAGAACACCTTTTCCGCGTAGTATCTCTTGACTCATTCCCCGACATGATGAACTCCCAAATGAGAACCAACTAGGAAATAAAAGTAGAGGGGGCGAAGAAAAAAGAATCTATCCCTTGTACGTGCGGGGTCGAGAGATTGGAATATGTATCACCTGAAACGGGAACCGTTAGATTCGTGTCATAGTCGGGAAAGGGAGTGCTTTGCCAACCTAAAAAAAAAAAAAAGCTAAGTGTACCATCCCGAAGCACCAACGTCCTCTCGATGCTCCCGGCGCGAGGGAATAATAGGTTCGTGAATGTCAAACACTTTGATCGCCTCTTGCCATTGATGCATTTCTAATGAAAGAATCATCTGACTACGTTTTATAGTCATGGACTCGCGCTCTTCGGCTTCAGCGGGTTCAGCCAGGACTGGGATGATGTATTGTTAGATCAATAGTTAATAAAGAGGATGTGTGAGGCGCCATACAGATAACTGGGAGGTCATCCTCGTTTTCCTGAACTGAAACGAATCCATCCTTCACAAGAAAACTAACATAAAATATATTTTCAATTGTTTGTGCAAAGCTGTGCGGGTTGACGACTGCTCGGAAAAGATTTAGACCGCTCTCGGCAACATCTTCGTTTTCATTGAGATAATCGGCTAGAGCGGTATGAACATTTCTTACAAGTCGGAGGGAAGTGTTTGCGTTGTTCTCGGCCTGTTCGTCTCCCTGCTCTATCTCCACGGGTCTGACGAGTGTTCCCTCTCCACGTTTCAAACCCCGACGTTGTTGTCTAGCAACCCGTATCCTCTTTGTTACTGAAAGTGGCCCAAGAAGGAAATCTGTAGTGGCAGGGCGTTTGTTTCCTTTAGAGGCGGCTTCTCGACCAAGGCGGGCCCAACTGATTCCGTCTTCGTCGGCGTCTTGCTCCTCTACAGCAGGGACGCCACGGTGTGCCGGGGCACGATGCTTCATGAAAGTGATGCATTTTCCGACGAACTCGTCGTTGTCGATACCGCCGACTCCTCCACCAAAAGTGAGGTTGGTAGCCTTCTTTAAGGTTAAGTCTGTGGCGGTAACGAGGAGGCGCGAGTCGAGTGTCGCATCCGAAGTAGTCTTGACATTCTTGTAAAGCTCCTCCGCGCGCAAGTAAGTTTTTTTTAAACCGTCGCTTTCGGGCCCTAAAAATTCCTGCGTAGAATCTGCGCCTTGTCAGTAGATGAGTGGAAGGATAAATGGTTGACGGTAGCGATACCGCCACCAAAAGCCAGACAAGCGAGAAAAAAAAAACAAGGAGGGAATGAGAAACTACCCAACAGAGTTCTATGAAGGGTGCGATACTCCTTTTTAATTCTCCTCCTCTCCTCGGGGTCCTGATTGGGATCGTAGGCGTCCTTGTCACATTCATCCTCGAGCAACTGTTGCGACCTCTGGGTGGAGCTCATCCCAGACAATCTACCATTGGAGGTCCTATGCTCCCTGGAATTGCTGCTACTTACTTTCGCTGCCGAGGCAGCGTTCTCTTTATCCGATGAAGAAAAAGGCGAAACGTTTGGATTGGCGCGCGAGGAGCGCGCGGGACGAGCAGGTGGAGAAGAAGCTATATCGTCATCGGAAGGATCCTCCTGGATTTGAACATGGCGGGGCATGATGAGGGGGCTGAGAAGGTAGGTGGTGGTTGTGGTATTGGAAGATTACCCGAGGACAATTAGGGCAACAGCAGGCAGATAATTGTGCTAGCTGTTGGATATGACAGACCAATAGATAAAGTGGGAAGTTGAAAAGGGAGGATGAAAATTATGGCGTAGAAGGGGGGAGAAGAAAGAAGAAGGAAAAAAATGAAATAAAAGTGAAAGCGGGGAAGGGGGGGATCAAGGAGGAACAAGAAGGGGTGAGAGCTATGGGTGTATGGGGGGGAGGGATGAAGGATTGTAGGCAGATTGAGGATTCTGTTGGAAGACGCGATGGGGGAAGCGCGTTCGGGACATAAGTTAAGGTGGGATGCCTTACCTTGCTATCGTGCGTTAACGAGACAAGCAGCCAATTGGGTAACGGGTAGGCGTGTATTGCTGACTAAGGAGGAAAAGATCAAGGTTTTCCCAACGGAACAAGGGAAAAGAGGATAGGGACAAGACTTTTTGGCTGCATTGCTTGGCATTGCGGTTTCGGTGATGGAGGCGGAAGCTACACCACTTCATCTTTGTCTTGAAGAGAGCTGGTGATATCCACCCCATATCTCGACTTCCGGGTGCGGGTGGATACTCTGGCTCTGGTTTTGGCTTTGGCTTTGGCTCTGACTTTTTTATTCACATGATATTGTGCCATTTTCGGTAAACCAGCTCGCCACAAGAAGATGGAGATGCGGAGAAGTCGGTACGAGTATTTCACGAGTACAGCACAGGTATTAGGTTGTTGTCTGATAAGCTTCAAGAGTACTCGAGCACCTACCACTATCAAGACTTGAACTCGAACCTTCTGTCGTACCGGCACTAAACCAAGCGGTCATACCGGATACTGGATGGGATGGTATGACAGCAGCTTATTCGGTTTGGAGAATAAACCCTTGTCCCCGAGACCATTACACTGTCAGCTGCGCCTACAGCATGATATGATATGATACCGGTATGATAACTGTATTTCTTGCTGTACCCCATTCCCTGGAAATGGGGCCAAATCGATCGAGTGATGTGTGGCTTGATTGGCGAGTGAGATTAAACCCAGGCTGCTGGGGGCGGCGTAAAAGAATAGGGAGAGCATAACGGTTGAGTGTAGAAAGTGCCGTACGGTGCTATCGGTGTTCATACTTTTTATATCATAGGAAATACACAAGCAAAGCGAATTCAAGTTCACAAAGGGTCACCTTTCCATCGCGGCAGAGGTGTGCACAGAGTGATAGGGGGACTCCACATTGGCGAGTGAGAACTTATTGTACTCGAGTAGGGAACAGGCCCTTCAAACGCATGCTCAGATATCATAAACTACCGCCAAGCTTGGCCTTTAAGTACGAGTACGAGTACTGTGTTGCGGGCGGGTGCCTAAACCTGTCTTGTATCAGCCCTCCGCCCGAATGATTGTTCCGTGCTATGATGGAATTTGCTGCTCTAACATCTTCCCATAGAATAAATTTTTATTTAAAAGATGAAATTTGGTTGAGCTGGGCGCTGTACTCGAGTACCGTTCATTACCAGTAAAGATCCTGGGGGTGTGATAAAGGGAAATGTGAAGACTCCAACAGGGAACATTACTGTATCTAAGGCTCAGATCCCAAGTGCGCCCTCACCACAAGTACCTATGCTTAGATACCCGAATTGACCGGGCTCCATAGGCCTAGATATGGATTTCGAGTGCAGGTATGAAACGCGAGTGCTTTCGTCATACTCCTACCCATACCCTCACCCAGTTCCTATCATACGCATTCCGCCAATCCCTCCAGGTTTGATGAAATATCCTTCTGACCTCCCCCCCTCCCTCTCCTCTGCCTTCACCCCCTTGCCCGTTTCCAGACGTTCACTTCGTACGCTCGTTAACCACCACAAGTCGTCTCAATGGCCTCCAGAAATGGGTTCCAAGCCAATCCCACTGTCCTGCATGCTAGTCCTCCCGTTTTCCCTCCGCCACTATCCTCACAACCCCCTGATCCCGCAACAGTCGAAAGGGCAATTCTCAACCCTCCCTTCGTATGGAAAGGAATCCCCCTCAGATCCTTCCGCTGCGCCTCGGACGGTGACCTATCCAGCCTGGCTCCACCCGAAGAAAAAGGTCACTTCCTGAGCGTCTCACATGAAAAGAGATACAAGTCCCTTAAGAAACACCTCTACCAGGATCTAGAAGACCTGGCTCGCCGTCACAGAGTCGAGAATAAGCTTGAATCTGCCATTCGTGTGGCGGTTGAGGAAAGAGAGATTGCCGACTTTCATCAAGACTTCACCCGCCGATTAGAGTGGGGAGAGGAGTCTAGCTCTTTGCTTGTGGGACATGACGTGTTTTCCGACGCTCTGAGGGAAGGTGGGGTGTTGGAGAATGGAGCAGCTGGCTTGGTACAAAACTCAGAAAAGTGCCCTCGCGAGGACCCTTGTGTTCTGGTTGCCAGGTTTTCTGAGAATGGACAGGGCTCTCAATTTCCGAGTGTCAGGAATTACTTTAGATATTATCCTCGGATTAGTATATCTTTGGCTGTGACAGATTTCTACAGAAGACTAGAGAAGAAAAGGGAGGAATTTGGTAATGCCCTTGAGTTCCAGCAAATGTGGGAATGGAGTGAGAGGCATTGGAACTTTTTCGAAGCTGTTAGCCATCTAAGGGATTGGGCACGCTTAGAGAAGGTAACCGAAGGAGGAAGTTTCCAGGTCTTGGAAGTGACTGGAAATCCCACGCTAGGCTTGCCGGGCGGCGCGGGAGGCCCTAGGGTCATAAGATGGACCCCAGAATTGGAGGCTGGGAAGCGCCGGCACCAATGGGCTATTCTGAGAAGGATCATGGCTGCTTTCGAGATCAGCAAAGAGGACTTTCCCGAGATATGCGCCCCAGGTGGGAGGACTCTGGATAGCTACTTTTCCCCTGGAAAGTACGGAGTGGGGGAAAGTTGGTATCCGGTAGACCGAGAACTGGAGGGTAAGGGCAAGGGTGGGATAAAAGAAGCCATGGAGCAAATTGACTGCTTTGAGGATGTTCTTGCATCTGGGGGTGGTCTGGCAGAAGCTTCCATGGCAGTCATAAAACGCAGTCATGAGCGAGATTCCCGAGTGACATCCCGTGACCATTCTGCCACCTCGAAGAAGGGCCGAGGTGGGAGTGGTGAGGAAACACCGACACAACAAGATCACATTAGACGAGCAGCGCTGGGGCCAGGTATACAGAGCCATCTGCCTACAAGGGTATTAATATCTGCCCTCGGGGATGACCCGACTGGAGAGGTAAGTATACTCAACACAAGCACCTCCCAACTATACTAACATTAGTTAACTATTAGGCAGCTTACCTAGATGCACCGGATCAACCAGTCCAAGGATGATGGTTTGAAAATTGGAGGAAGCTGAAAGCACATATTAGGCCTTTGTTAAAACCATAATTGCTAGCGGCAATTGGAAGCTGGGGTTAAGGGATTCGACCGGGCGTTTGGTGTTTGCTCATTGGATCTTCTATGGGGCGTTGGAAGAGGCTGGTATCACGCGTCTAATGGCACATGACAGGGTAGGATAAACTTGTGATAGTGTAGTCTTTGAGCAGTGTACGGGTAGCGTAACTCACAACAGCGTAATAAGAATAAAGCCAACGAGTATCGTTTATCAATTGAACAAGCTGGAAAGTAAAAAGCATGAGTCTTAGCAGATTGATACTTTCCCCCGCTATCGGGCGTCCCCTACTAGAAATACAGGTAAAATGCAAACGCAAGTTACTCGCTTTTAATACTTTTTAATATATGTTCCGTTCAACAATGAAATGTGACGACGGGGCGGAGCGGGGCACTCTACATGCCTTGGCAAACGGGAGAGGAGAGAGAGGAAAGGAAAGGGGAGAAAGAGAAGGAGAAAGAGAAAAACACCAATTGAAAGGTAGAAAAGTGAAGCAAGCGAGAAAACTTCCATCCCTCAGTACATTAGTTCCCACAACTGGCTTCGAGGGACAAACACATGACACAGAGGAAAAAAAAACCCAACTACTGTAACACCAAGCTTACACGTATGATAATAACACGAAAGAGTCAGAAGAAGCCAAATTGGGTTCACCAGCCATATATATATGGGTTAGGTAGGTAAGCCTTCTATTACTGGCTTAAAACCCACCGCCGGCCGCCAATTGATGCTTCAACAGCATGATCTGGCTCTGCTGATCTGCCGGCAAAGCCCCTATCTGCTCGGGCGTTAGGCTTAATACCTGCTGTATCAGCGCTGCTCGCTGGGGGTCCGCGACGATGGCGGCTTGTGCAGGCGCAGGGGTGTATGGCGATTGTTGCTGTTGGGGTGGGGTAGGTGCCGCGGGCACGGCCGGTGGTGGGACATACTGTGATGCGTACGCCGCTGCCGCCGCTTGTTGCTGTTGCTGTGAAGGTGGCGGCGGCGGGGGTGGCGGGACGATACCAGTAACGGCGGAGGAGGTTGTAGAGGCGGAAGCGGGGAGGGGTTGAGAAGGTGCAGCAGCATTTTCGATTACTTGCGTTAGCACGCTGGTGTCTACCAAGTTCATTAACAGAAGGGCTTGAAAAATGGCGTAGGAAAGTTGTGGCGCCTGGCGGAGGAGCTCGGTTGCTTTTAGGGGGTCCGCGGTCACCAGGGCCTTCATCTGGCCCAGGATGTCCAGGAGTTGTGGGGGCTGGAGGGCCGACAGGGTTCTGGATATTGCGTCTGGCGCGTTGAGGCCTGCTGGGAGGTCTGCACCTAGGGGTAAGGCGGGGAGGACTCCGGAGCCGCTTGCTTGCGCTCCGGCGCCAGAGGTGGAGGTGGTGGAGGCAGTAGTAGTAGTGTTGACGGTGTTGGGAGCGCTGATGATGGGTGTAGAGGTGATTGGCCCCGCGACGCCCCCAACGCTACTCATTATGTCATCCATTCCCATCCCCTCCGTCGCGCTCCCCTCGTGCGAGAAGTCCACGCGCAGTTTCCGCCCCATGATCTCGTAATTGTCCAGGTTGCGGACAGCGCTCGCGGCAGTCTCCTGGTCGCTGTATTCAGCGAAACCGAAACCCTTGGGACGACCGGTCTCGCGGTCGTAGACCAAACGGAAGGAGAGGACACGGCCGACTGAGGAGAATATTTCGGTGATTTGTTCTTCTGTTAGGCCTGGTTTCTTGTCAGTTTACGGATGGATGGGGAGGAGGTGGTGGACAACGGGGATACCATATGGAATGTTGCCAACAAACACTATCTTCCCAGTTGCGGAGCGGTCGGGTGGCATCTTGATGAGTGCTAGGTTGGGTTGATCTCTTATTTCGAAGACAAGGTGAAAGGTAGTGATCGCGGCGGTGGAGTGAGAAAGGAAAGGTTGGCAATTGGGCCTGTGAGGTTGAGTTGGAGTGGGTCGATGCCTTCTTTTCTTTATAAACAGGCAGGATTTTTTTTTTCGAGGTGATGTCTGGTGAGACGTTTCAGGCGATACCGCCTGTCTTGGCGTTGTTGCAGGGGTTGGGGTGTGTTGCGGATGTAGGAGGCACTCTCAACCCCCCGCGAGAGAGAGATGAACTATTTTCCGAAGATCAAGAGTCAATTTTTATTGCTCGAAAGAGATAAGGGTTAACGATGGGTAAGGGGTAAAGAGGAAAAATTGGTCTTGTACTAGCACGGGGGGTTTTGGGTATTCCTTTCAATTCAATTGGTGGTGATGGCCGGTTTGATGGGGCTCCTGGTCAGGGCTGCTCACACGCGACAGTCGACATGGTTATCATACTCGTACCTATGGGTACGAGGGACAGCGATTACTCGAACCCAGCGAATAATTGATTTTGACTGTGAATGGTGGTATCATATTATAAGGATTTTTACATATCTCAATTCCTCTAAACTGTGCCGGTAGACCTCTAAAAGCTAATTTACAGCACTGACCAGACTCCACACTTTTCAACTGGCTAAACCCACACTGACCGTCAGTAGATCATCCAACCAACCGCAACAAGATCCAACCGGGACCCTCGGATGACGCAGATCCCGGCACATCAGGACAATCCCGTGAAATCGCCAAGAAAACAAATATCGATCTCAAAGGTTCAAGATTCCTGATTCCGCCCCTCCAATGCCATTGACCCAATCGTAACCTTTCCAACTTCGCCATCTACCCTATTTGCCTCTTCCCCACTTTTACAGCAGACTTGAGAGGGTTCTTTCGCTCGAAGAAACTTGAAAACACCACTATCACAACTCAATGGCTAGTCGAATACCCCTTCAACAGCTTTCCCGAGCAACTACGACTGCAGCCTTTCCAAGATCCTTCTTTAGCCAACGTCTTCCAGCTTCGGTTACTGCCGCCAGAAGTTTGGCTACCGTTCCCCCACCGGCCCGGTCTTCACTAGGGGGAACAAAGGATGGAAAGGGGACAGCAATTGTCCTGTTGAATATGGGCGGTCCGAGCGCTGTTGCTGAAGTTCATGATTTTCTGTCAAGACTTTTTGTACCTACTCCCTCTCACCTCCCACCATAATCACCATCATACTTAACAATAACAAATAGGCCGACGGCGACCTCATCCCCCTTGGCCCCCTCCAAAAATACATCGGGCCCTTAATCGCCCGCCGCCGGACTCCCAAGATCGAGGCCCAATACAGCGTGATCGGCGGTGGTTCTCCGATCCGTCGCTGGTCCGAACTCCAAGCTTCCGAAACCTGCAAGCTCCTCGACAAAATCCACCCCTCAACAGCCCCACACAAGCCCTACGTCGCCTTCCGCTACGCTGCGCCATTAACTGAGGATACATTCGTGCGGATGAAGGCTGATGGCGTCAGCCGCGCAGTGGCGTTCACACAGTACCCGCAGTACTCGTGCTCCACTACGGGGAGCAGCCTGAATGAGCTCTGGAGGCTGAGTAAGAAGTTTGACGCGGAGGGGCAGATTGAATGGAGCGTTATCGACAGGTGGCCGACGCATAAAGGTTTCGTGGGAGTGGTTGCTAGGCATATCGAGGAGAGTCTGAAGACGTATACGGAGGAGGACAGGGAACAGGTTGTGTTGTTGTTTTCGGCGCATAGTTTGCCGATGTCTGTTGTTAATCGGGGTTTGTCCTCCCCCACAATAGGATGGGGGGAGGTGGGGTGCTGATGATTGCAATAGGAGACCCATACCCGGCCGAAGTCGCAGCAACAGTTTACGCCGTTATGCAACACCTAAACTTCAAAAACCCCTACAGACTCGTCTGGCAATCCCAGGTCGGGCCGTCACCCTGGCTCGGTGCGCAAACAAGCAACACTGTAGAAGAATACGTGAAAAAGGGCCAGACAAAGCTTCTTCTTATACCAATTGCTTTCACTTGTTTGCCCCCCTTTTTTACACATGCACCTTCCCTTCATGGAATATCGCTAACACCTGATACCAGCCGACCACATTGAAACCCTCCACGAATTAGACCTGGAAATCATCGCCGAGAGCAAGCAACCAGGCATCAAGCGCGCCGAATCACTCAATGGGGACCCATTGTTCATCGAGGCGCTGGCAGATATTGCAAAGACGCACTTGGAGAGCCAGGGCAGGACAAGTACTCAGATGGCGCTGAGGTGCCCAATGTGTAAGAGCGAGAAGTGTGCAGAGCAGAAGGCATGAGCCCTCCCTTTGTGCGTTGGGTTGGGTGGGTGAGTGCTAACGGGTTTGTAGAAGTTTTTCACGGGTGGGAAGCAGGCGGATCGTTGAGGTGGACTGGAGATATTGCTTCTTCCCCTCCCTCCCCCCATTGCTCACGAATCGCACCTTTATGAGGGGTGCTCACTAATGGCCAATTATGAGTTTAAGTGATACCTGTGCTTGTAGGGCTGAGTGATTCAACCACTCTAATAAATATAATACCATAATATTATTGTTATTATTGATACAATGTCAAAACTTTTTGATATCCTCAAACAACAATCACTCCAGCCCAGCAAGGTTTACATCAACACTAATTCCAGGGCCAAAGATCCAACATACAGTTCACATCATACACCCTTCTTCCCCTTCCCCCTCTTCCCCTTCCCCTTCCCCTTCCCCTTCCCAATAGCTCCCCTCCCACTCTTCCCACCCCTCACCCCTGCAACCCAATCCACAAACTCCACAAAAAAAGCCCTCTGCACTCCCGCGCCACCACCCTCAACCACCCACTTGGTCAAAGTCTCCGCGTAAACCCCAACAATCCCCCTGACCCTCTCTTCAAACTCTCGCTCTTGTGCTACCTCACTCCCGCCACCAACCAATATCTTCCCCAAAACCAATGAAGCGGTGGAACAAGCCTTCGCGTACATATCCCCCCCGGCCGAGCCAGAGCCCAACTCGGCCAGTTCGTGCACCTCTTTCAACAGGGCCCACAACCTCCCCTCCCCGCCAAGGGAGGAGGGGGGGTGAAATCGAGGTGGATTCCTCAGACAGATCTTCAAAACCCCAAAACACCTCTCGGCAACCACCCGATCACTAGTCTTTCTAATACACGCTAGCAACGGCAACAACAGCACCCCCGGATCATGCCTTACCTCACCCCTCTGCTCTTTATCAGCCTTAGCGAAAATCTCGAGTAAATCCAATACTCGGACTTTGAAATTTGTAATGTTTTGTTTCGCGGCCGCTGCGGATCGTTTTTTAGAGGCGGGGAGAGGTTTGGTGCGCTGGCGGAATATTTTGGAAAGCGTTTCGTCTAGGGCTAGCATTGCACCATCGGACATGTCGGAGTCTGAGTCGACTTTTGGCGCATGTGGGGCTAGTGCGTGGGTTAGGGCGGTCTCGAGCTTCGTGGCTTCGTCGTCGTCGGTGCCGGTGGCCGCTTCGTCTTCTTGGGAGGAGGAGGCGGATATTATTTCGACATCCGAGTCTAGTTCGTCTTTGTCTTCCGTAGAGAAATTTACTTCCTCGGCGTCGTCGGTTCCATCGTCCATGACTTCGCCGTCTTCATCTTCATCGACTCCACCGAAGAGCTCCTGCTGCCCACTCAGACTCTCCTTCGTCTCCAGTACATTCGTCAATAGTTCCAAGCCAGCATCGGTAACACTATCCACAAATGCCGTGAACACTTGCTGTGCCAATTTCCGCAGTAGGACGCTCGGCTTCGACAAGAAGCTTAGCAAGATCTCCATCAAAACTTCACTAACTTCGACTTCATCCTCCGTCGCATGTTTCCGCTTCTTGATAACCCTCTCGTAGCAAAGGCTTAGCTCGTCAAGAACCTCCAGCGCGTCTGGTTCACCGCTCAGGATTTGTAGGATGACGAGGGAGTAGAGGAGTTCGAAAGACTCCAGTTGGGTGGCTCTCTTGGTCTTGTCGGATTTTCGGGCTGAGGTGCGCTGCGAGTGACCGTCAGTGATTACTTATGGAAGTGATTACATTGGATGGGGGGGGATTTTACCTTTTTGTTTATTTTCTTGAGCGTTGATTGGGCGCTCTTTATAGCTGTTTCGATGGTGTCGTCGAGCTCGATTGTTAGTGTCTCTTTGTTATTGAGGACTTTCTTGACGGCACGGTACGGCCATGTCTCGTTGCCGGAGATGTCATCCTTGATGCTGAGTAGGTGGGATAGGCAGGACATGAGTCTGGATCTGAACATTAACTGGCTGGTGGGTGATACTGGTATTCCCAGTTCGGCCCCGCGAACGGGCGTCTCAAGGAAGCCAAAGCCTGCGAGTAGAGATACGGCATTCCCAATCCACGATTCCGCTTTTACAGATTTCCCATTACGAATGAGCGTGAGTATCTGGTCCGCCGCCCACTGTCGTCGAACTTCAGCGGTTTTTGTCTTCTGCTGCCGGCTCTCTTCACCCGAGTCACTGTTCCATTTTGGCTGAAGAGGATCCAGTAAGATCTTCCTAAACCCTCTAATAATTGCGTCGAGCCCGTCTTCGTCTGCCAGTATCATAATCTTATCGACGTACTTCGTCTTCGTCAGCGAGTCAAAGTTGGGCGTGCCGTTGTTTGAGACCAACTGCACAAAGATCACGGGAGCCGTCCACGGCGTTGATTCAGCCTTTTGTAGCAGTGTTCTAATACACTTCTGTGCAGCCTTATGCAAGTATCGTTCTGGATCCGATAGCTGATTTATCAAACATCGCATAAAGTTCTTGGAGAACATTGGCGCGAGATATGATCCACCATCACTGAAGGCAAAAATCCGATTAAGTGCCTTCCCGAATATGAGGAACCCCCAGAACTTTCGGTGGTTGGAAGAGGAGGCGGAGAATAGGCTTTCTAAGTAAAAATATCTTGTTAGCAATTTTTCCCTTTTTAACGGTATTGTTACTTGTGTGCCAATCATTAGTCCCGAATCCTTCACAAGGGAAGGTTCAGGGTGGAGTTGGCAGCCGTTTCAATCTTCCACTACGTCAGTAACCCCCACATGCCACTGTTTCTATGGGATGGCCCCTGGGAGGGGATTCACTTGACAGGCGCTGGTGGTTTTGTCCGCGTGGTACAAGTAACTTCGAATATTAACCGAGCAAGTGATAACGTGTGAAAAACCTACCATCTACAGCAACTTTCCAGAACTCCTCCCACATAGGCATTACAGAGGTTTCTCGTTCTCGAAAACCCACCCACTCTTTACTCTCGCCAATATACGCTTCAAGCACTAAATCCCAAACGAAATTAAGTTTAGGGTTCCAAGAGCCCTTCTGTTGTAGATTCCTTCCCTCTTCATCCTTGGACCCAGCCTCTTTCAGGACCTTTGCTAATGTGACCAAATTCGGTTTCGCCAGCGGGCACTCCTTCACCCAGAGATTCTTCGGTGGGAGGATGTTCGGGCAGTACGCCTGGAGAGTCAACCATACAGCTGTTCCGTCACTCGTCTTCGCCAGCTCAGACTCCGCCAAAGCATCATAGGTAACCTTTGCAGCCCACTGCTTCGCATCGCCCGACCAGCCAGATACCGCCGAGCACACAACCGACGCACAAGACTCCCTCAGCCACGGCTTCTGCAAAGACAACTCAAATAAGAGATTCAGCACGTCCGCATACCCCTCCCTCTCCACTCCACGGAAGAGAACACCAGACTGCACAAGAGCCTTCAATCCGAACAACCTCCCGAGGTGGTAATCCCTCTCTTCCGGACCTGTGGTATGCCCCGGCGGTTGGGTGTTGGCAGCAACAAGCTTAATCACCCCTGCCAATTCAAACCCCCACTTTGCGGCATTCCCGGTTTCTAAAATGTGCCCTAGAAACTGAATACCTCCCACAAACATATCCTCCCGTCAGTAAAACAAGGAGAAAATCCCCCCAGCTGCGCAATTCCAAAAAAGATATGGGAGGAATACCACCAACCTCCGTAAGCACAACCGCAAACCCCGGCCTTGCCGACTCCCGCCCACTAGCTAGGCCCTTCGTTAATCTGCCGAGGGCATAATCCAGGGAAGATTTGGACTTTTCCGAATGCTCACTCGAGAGCAGTTGTAGGAGTTCCGAGGTTAGTGTCTTCGCAGCGTCTAGGCGGATGGCGTGGTCGTTGTCACCTAGTGGCTTATAAAGGTGGAGGGACATTGAGGTTGTAGAGAATGTTTGCGTGTATGATGACAAGTGAAGACAGTTCTTCCCTCTTGGGCTTGTTTGGTGGGTTGCCAAGATCTGATGAGCAGGCTGAAATCATGTGATTAGGAAGACCTAAGAATCTACGAGCTGGTCATGGCAGATCACCCGGCAAACGGGTGTATCGCAGCCTGCAACGCACCCTATTCCAATCTCAGCAGTGGAGGAATGTACTTGTAGGAGTGGTGAAAGTCTATGGCTTGCTGATTACATGATAAACGAAACATAGACGATGATTGGCAACTCTTTAGATAGTATTGCAGGCACCGACTCCAGTGATCATAATGATACAACCCTCACTTTCCCCTAGATGACATCCCAAACGATCCCGTCCCCAGACTTTTTTATATAGTCGCCCCGCTATAATGAATGCCAAGTATCAGGCCATTTTTATTCGTAATAGCGGATTGTTCAGTGTAGTGATCCACAGGAGATCAAGAATAATTCGTCAGCAATAGTGAAGAATTTTAAGCTGTGAGTAGGGTAAATGAAAGTAGTAGAAGGATAGCAGATTGCCTCTCATACTATCAACGATCAACTGGCATGCAATGGCTCCTAGTGCATCTGGCTGAAAAGGGTTAACTCAAACTCAGAAATATGAGTTATGCCTTCTACGATCCTGTTATCCTGATATGAAATTGGTAAGCCTGGGGTATACTGTATTGCCAGAATGTCTAAAGAGGGAGGATAGATGTCCATTGGTATGGTTAAGCCTATATGAATACTTGAGGAGTTGGAAAAATTGTGTTTAAAAGGAAAAGTCAACTCGAAATAATAAAAATAAAGAAGTCCTATCTACTAGTAAGATAGAATTATACTAATCTACTAGTTAGTTAAATGTAATAGGACTAGAAGCATGAAAGCGAAGGTGAGGGGTGTGCAGTACTTAATTTTTAAGTTCTTGCTGGTGAAGTAGGTTGGTACTATGGGGGAGGAGGAAGTACTAGCTGCTGGTGGTGTTTATTGAGCTGAATTTCTTCTTATTCAAGAGAAGCTAATAGAAATATGCTATGAGAAAGACCATACTCATTTTACCATTTCTGGTAAATAGTCAAGAAGGTTTAAGGAGTGTCATATGATTAGAAGACAGAAGAGGTATAATAAGTCTGAAAGCCTGAGTGTCAATTTAGCAGTAGTGAAAAGAATAAAAGAGGGAATTTAGGAAAAGTTAAAGTATTTTGCTTTAAAGAATATTTGGAATCTCAATAAAAGTAACTTACAATATAATAAACAGGCAGCCTGCTTCAAGTCTAATGTAAGAAAGTAAAATGATATTAGGCAGAAATAATCCTTATAGACTTGAAATTGTCTAGGCCAATCGAGATTCATTTTCATAGATGGAGGTTTGTCTAGGAAGGCTCAAATAGGTTAATTGTTTTGTTTATGACTACTAAGAGTAAGGTGGGGGGAAGGTAAAGTGATCGAATTCATATAAATAATATTATATTGTTAAGGTCTCTTCTCTATTACTTGATGATTTTTAGAAGCTAGGGAGGCATTTCAATATTTATATTCCATGTCTCAGTGTTCTCAGACTACATTTATCTCTTATATAAATTATGTACCTCTTTAACTATAACTCACAATGTTAGGTATTTTCTTGAAGTGCAAATACAAGGAGGTCCTGAAAACCATCATACTCTTTTTAGTAATTACTATTTTATCAATTGGGAACTGTATTGTTTCCAATAGTAATTATCTGATTTTTGAAGTTTATTAGACTTATTACCTAGTTCTCAAGTTGAACTATATTGGCTCCAATTGTCTCCTCTATTGATAAAATGATTAGTTTCATCTAGGAGTCATGTCTGCAGCAGTAGTCGTAGATGCAACCTTCCTAGGTCACCAACTTTACACCTCTATAACCTCTGATCCAACTGACAAATATCCTCTGGATATCTTCCTACTAATTTGCAGAAAGTTATTCTACTGGATTGTAATATTTCTAAGTTTTTATTAATATATAGTGACGGGCAATGATATCTTTTCTTAAAATATATATATATATACCTTCTTCTTTTGATCGTTATTAGGCCCTTTTGCTTACGTTACCAATACTTGCTTGGGTGATACTATTAGATGGAAACAGCCTGTATAGACTCAGAGTTGTCTAGGCCAACTAAGATTTGTTTCTGTCGACGGAGATTATCTAGAAAGGCTTAAAATATACTTGTTTTATTTATGACTACTAAGAGTAAGATAAAGTATTATGCATGGACAAAATTAACCTTGATTCAACAGAAAAAAATCTTAGGCAATGACAACCATACTCATCCACCAATCCACTATTATGAAAACTAAAAAAGAAAATTAAAAGATGTAAATACATAGTAGAAATTAATATTTGGTATACTATCTATCAGCCTTAATAATTGCCTCTATTCTATCCAGTATTGATTCAGCTAAAGTATCAAAAACTTTTAGGTCAAGAAGTTTCCAACAATGAGTAATGGCCTCTACTATTGCCTTCTTGACCATATTAACATCAACTTTCATCAGATATAGCTCAGGGTAGTGCTTGTGAATCTTACCTTTAATCAGAGACCAAATATTTTCAATTGAATTGAGATCTGGTAAATAGGCAGAAATTTCCATCAGTTTAATTTCCTATCCTCTGAGCCATCTCCTAAAAGGCAAGTGAGTCTTAGTATTATCAATGATAAAAAATACCTCTTCTTTTCCAGCCTTTTCTCTGATATTCTCCCATATCCCTAGAAAGTCATAATGATCATAAACATTAATAATTAACTTTCTAGTAACTCCACCCCTCGCAGAAGAAGGATAAGAAAAAACAGGCAAAAAAAGACCATGAGTTTGACTATAAAAACAACTAGTTATTATCTGGCTAATCCCTCTCTCTCCTCTCCTAGTCTTAGGTTCAACACAATCCTTATTCTATTTCTCATATGGGTATCTGAAAATCTATTTTCTCTTCTTTCCTCTTCCTCTTTCCACAGCTACCTCATCTCCCCACATTGCCTTCCTTCTCCACATCTCCTTTGTCTAATGCCTATGAGCTAATATTCATTCTAACCTCTCTTGAGCTAGATCCTTATCTAAATGAACTCTCTTGTCACGAACGTGGCTTAGCGAGAAAAGGGTTTTCACGTGACACATGGTTATGAGTCACAGGTATGTTATTATTTCACGCATATGACCTATTCGGGTTATATGTAACGATCCCTCTTTGGATAGTTAGTGCTTGGCGACGGGGAACGATACTTCTCTTCCTGTCTTTCTTCTTCTCCTTGTCTTACGCTAGCTCTAGGCCTCTGCCTACGTTACCGATAGTACAAGACCCTTGTCGTCTACCGGGAACGCCTATCGTAAGCTTTCTCTAACTCTTCTTCGTAAAGCTCCTTCCTTGGCGTAACGATAACATTGCAAGAAAGGTAAAGATCGTAAGAGTGTTTTATATTCGTTAAAGTAATGAGTAGGGAAAGTACTTAGATCAAAGCGTGAAGAACCTATCTTCCTCGGCCGCATCGGCCTCCTTATATAGTGTTCTTCCCGCCTTTAGTCATGTGACCTAAAGTGGTCACATGTATGAAACTAAATCATAACAAACTAGTCATATGACCAAAGTAATCACATGCTCAAAACCCATGACCTCATAGCGAGGTCATGTGCGAAACTCATAAACCAATCATAATGCAATAAACAAGCCATATGACTCGACTGAGTCATATGCACGAAACCCATGACATCATAATGAGGTCATGTGCGAAACATAAATCATATGTGCAAGGCTTACCCGTAAGACACACTCGTAAGGCATACTCGTCAGGCGCATGTTCCATGACTCATACTTGAGCCATGTGCGAAAGCATCACAAATCCTACACATAACTAATCATATAACCCGAATAGGTCATATGCGTGAAACAATAACATACCTGTGACTCATAACCATGTGTCACGTGAAAACCCTTTCTTCGCTAAGCCACGTTTGTGACATTAGCTCTCCTCCTCCTAAGCCTGAGTCCCATCAGGCCTTTTGTCCCAGTTTCAATAGTTCCCGTCCTGCCGAGCGCATAGTCCTTCTCAGCTTGTGGAACTTTTCGTCTGCCATCCTCCATCTGACCCTTACTGATTCCAGAGTCAGATTCGCCATCTCGATCGTGTGCCGCTGATTGTCGTTCAGCTGTCTCAGCTCCGCGATCGTTTTGTCGTTTGCCGAAATTGTGGCCTCGGCTTGGCCCAGTTGTTCTCGCAGTCCCCGGATCTGCCTGTGTAGGCTCCTGACATCTGGTTCCGTGTCTGCGGAGGAATTTTGGGCCTCTCCCTCCTTGGACCGTGTCCTCGCGGCCCATGCCTTTCTGGCATCTTCTCCTTCCAACTCTTTTCGGCTTCCATCCTTCTGCAGGTAGAATCCTGCAGATATTTTTTGTGCCCTGTGCATCCTGCACCCATTTCTGAAGCATTGTTGCCAATGCCTCAGGACGTGGTCTGGGCGTGGGCCACGCTTTCGACATTCCCTCGGGAACTATCCCGAGCCTTCCTTGTCGCCAAAGTGTGTTTGGCAACCGTCATCGTAGCATACCGTCCATGACATGGTGTTATGCTGTGCTTGTCTTTCCCTTTCCTTGAGTTGTTCATCGGTTGGCCCCATGAATGAGTATTTGGGGCTGGTGGGTGTGGTTTGGCGGGGGCTATCGCCACAGCCCTCGTGTTGCTGCAACGGTGTGGGAGTCTTTCCCTCTCCTTTGTCTTGGTTGAACGTGATCGTCACTTGGGCCGGGCTTGCCTGGGTATCGCTGGTGGAAGGTTATGATAGCATCTTGTGCGGTTTCGAAGTTGTGTGCGAAGTACCAAGTTTTATCGTGTTCAGGAGAATATCCTGTCCACTTGGCTCGGTATTGGAGGTGACCGTGGAAGAAGCGGGAATCGACTATTTCGTCGAGCTCGTATTCTGGTTCTCCGTCGAGTTCGATTGGAGGAGGAGGAATAAGTGTTTGTGAAGGAAACTTATTGTCATTGTGTAGTTCGAGGAGTGAGATGTGGAATGTATTGTGTATTCGCATTGAGGGGGGAAGGTCGAGTTTATAAGCTCGGCTGTCCACTTTTTCCAGTATCCGGAATGGTCCTATTTTCTTGTAGTCCAATTTCTTTGATGGTTGCGTTGTATGAATATTGCGTGGTGTTAGCCATACCATATCTCCTGGTCGTATGTTTGGATCTGGTCTTCGGTGCTTATCGTATTGTTCCTTCTGTCGTTGTTGTGCTTGACTCATTTCGTATTGTAATGTTTCGTGTAGTTTCCCCATATCGGTTTTATCCGGTATCACATCATTAATCGTATGATATGGGGTCTGACTTTGTGGATGTTGTCCGTAATTTGCGAAGAAGGGTGTCGTGCCAATTGTTTCTTGCTTTCCATTGTTGTATGCGAATTCAGCCATAGATAACAGCTTGTACTAATCATCTTGCTAATAGTTGACATAGGCTTTTAAATATTGTTCGAGTATTGCATTTCCCCGTTCCGTTTGTCCATCCGTTTGTGGGTGGAACGCTGTGCTCATTCTGTTTTGTATCCCCATTTCTCCGGTTACTTTCTTCCATAGTCCCAATGTGAATAGTGTTCCTCGATCGGTAATGAGATTCTTTGGGAGGCCGTGAAGTCGAAAGACCTCTCGGAAGAATGTTTGTATAAAATCCCTCGTGTTGATGTCTTTTCTAACTGGAATGAAATGTCTCATTTTGGTCAGGCGATCCACCACCACCAAGATGCTATCGCAATTTTCCGATGTTGGTAGGTCCGTGATGAAATCCAAAGTAATTGTTTCCCATGGTTGTTCTGGGACTTCATTTGATTTTAGTAATCCATATGGTGCGTATTTAGCCGTTTTCGTCCTCTGGCATATGTCATAGTTTTTGACATATCGTTTGACATCTTCGCGCAGTCCTGGCCAATAGAATGACCTCGTGATGAATTCTGTGGTTTTAGCCGTTCCTCCGTGTCCTGCCGTTCGGATATCGTGGTGTTGTCGTATGATGTCTGTTGCTTATCTCCTCTTCTTCCGGGATCCATTGTTTTCCATCGTACCACATATTTCCGTCCTTCCATTGGCATAACCCCAGTGCAATTCCTTTCATCTCCTTTTTTCCTTCTTCTAAGGCTTCTCTTATTGCCTGGATTGTTTTGTCTTTCTTGTTTGCGTTCTCAATTCCTCTTTCTTCCTTTAATGTGAATTGGATAACCTCTATTGTAACGTGTTCGCAAGGTGCTAATCATGTTATCGGTATTAGATACGATAGTTGGCAGGTGGCCTGCGCTTCCAGAGAGGAGGCGAGAGCTGAAGGCTAAAGGAGGCTTCGAGAGTGTACTGGGGAACAAAGAAGTAACCGTTCAACCAAGTATATTGAAATACTGTCTGTCGAAGTCTGCCCTTTCTATCGTAGAAACAGGCGGTCTTTAAATACACAAATCTGTTCATGTCTTAACATGAACGAAACTAATCAAAGGTATCAATCGATACACTTTAGTAAAACTCCTTAAGTATCAAAGCGATACTTAAAACAAAACATAAAACAAAACCAAGTATCAAACGATACTTAAAACTAACCAAGTATCAAAGCGATACTTAAAACAAAACATAAAACAAAACCAAGTATCAAACGATACTTAAAACTAACCAAGTATCAAAGCGATACTTAAAACAAAACATAAAACAAAACCAATAACCAAGTACCCGTACCGGTTACATCCATTGCCTCGAAGTAGGTTTTTGGTAATAGGGTCCGTGTTTTTTATTTGATCCTTTCGTCTTCTTTAGTTTGTGGTTTGTCGCTTGCAATCCTTGTAAGAGTATCTGGCTTTCCACTTTCTTTGCCTGGTCGGTACTCGATTTTGAAGTTGTATTTGCTGAGGTGTTCCATCTATCTTATCTGGCGGTCGTTCAGTTCTTTCGTAGTCATGAACGGCATTAGGTTCTTGTGGTCGGTTAGAACTCGGACTGGATGGTCGTTGTTCGAAACATATCTTCTCCATTCTTTTAATGCTTGAACTATTGCTAATAGTTCTTTGTTTGCAACATCGTAGTTGCACTCTGCGGGAGTCATTATCTTGGATTGATAGGACACTGACCTCCATTTTCCATCGTCGCATTGTTGCGATAGTGTGCCTGAGCATACATATTTTGAGGCGTCCATTTCAATCATTGTCCTTCTGTTTGGATTGAAATGGACCAATATGGGTGCCGATGTTAGATGCGTTTGTATTGCATCATATGCCTTTTGTTCTGTTTCTCCCCATTCCCATTTCTTGTCTTTTTTCATTAGGTTATAGAGTGGTTTTTTTCCAAGTCTGCTAAACCCCTCTATGAACCTTCGATAAAAGTTGCAGAATCCCATAAAGCATTGAACATCTGTTTTGTTGTTTGGTTTGGCCCAATCCCATATGGCTGCTGTTTTAACAGGGTCGACCTTGACACCACTTCGATTGATGATAAATCCAAGGTATTCTGTTTCTTCCTTATGGAATTCACATTTTGTTGGTTTGATCTTCATTCCTGATCCTTGTATTGCCGCCATGATATTGCTGATATCTTTTTGGTGTTGTTGTATGTTTTCCGAGTATATGAGTACATCGTCCAAGTATACGATGCAACATATGTCGAGGTACTTATTAAGTACCTTGTTGATCCATCTCTGGAATGAAGCCGGTATGTTGGTTAGCCCGAAGGGCATAACCAAGTATTCGAACATTCCATATCTTGAGGCAAATGTAGTCTTCCATTCGTCTCCTGCCTTGATGCGTATATTGTGGTATGCGTCTTTGATGTCGAGTTTGGTGAAGTATTTTGCTGATCGTAGTCTGTCCAGTGCTTCCCCAATCAAGGGTAATGGATATTGGTCCTTCTTGGTAACCGAATTGAAGGCTCTGTAGTCCACGCATAGTCTCATTTTTCCGTCTTTCTTTTTGACGAATAGTATTGGGGATCTTCCTGACGCGAAAGAGTCTTAGATCCATCCTCGCTTTAGGTTTTGCTCGATGTACTTCCTAAGTTCTTCGAGCTCTGCTTCCCCTAAGGGGTATAACTTCTTATAGGCAATCTCTTTTGTCTTTCCTGTTTTTTCGTCTTTGTCCAGCTGAATTTCGTGGTCGATTCCTGGTCTTCGAGGTGGTAGCTCCGTAGCTTCCTCTTCTTGGAATAGATTTGTGAATTGGTGATATTCTTTTGGAACCAATTCTCTCCATCCTTTTTTGCTTTGGTATTTCTTGTCCTGGATTGCTAGCTCTGTGCTAATGTTGATTTTTGCTAGAACCGCTTTTTCGTCTTTGTATGTCCATTTGAGAATTCCTGTTGTATCTCCTCTTCGATAATATCGTCCAAAGGCTTGTACTGTGATCTCTTTGATCTCAATTCTTTTTGTTGTATCGAGCTGGTTTTGGTCCGTACTTCCAAATTCCTTGTTTCCTCTTATGGTTTCTTCCAGTTGATCTACTTCATGCAGATACTCTTTTTGATTTTTTCGATTATCAACTGTGCGATTCGATCGCCTTTCTGGACTTGGTAGTCCTCTTAAGCTAGGTTGGCCAGGACCACTTTGATTTCACCGGTATAGTCGACGTCGATCACCCCTGCCATGGTCATGAGTCGGTGTTTGACTGCTAGACCACTGCAGGGCGCTATTCGTCCATAGGTGCCTTCTGGGAGTCCAATGGCTATTCCCGTCGCTATCGTTGCCTGCCCGTTGGCCGGTATCTTGATTCCTTCGTTGGCATATAGGTCGTGTCCTGCTGCCCCTTTGGAACCCTTGGTAGGCACTTTTGCCTCTTGGTCCAGTCTTTGTATCCGGACCCTCTTGTCTTTCCGCATCTCGGTAAACTTTGCATACAAATTTCTTCCTCTGCTTCTCGTATCGGTATTGAGTAGACCACAGGTGAACTGTTGAGACATTGTGTCGCACATAGTTCACTTGTAAAGGTTATCTTGTTCTCGTTCCAATCGATCGTCGGATTATGCTTCCGTAACCATGGCATCCCTAGGACTATCTCATGGTTCTTCAGATCTGCTACTTGAAAGGTTGCCGTTTCCTTATGGCTGTCAATGTCCATGGGTACTGTCGCCATATGGGTTATAGGACCCATAGCGCTTGGTTTTCCAGGTCCACATCTTGGGTCTCCCAGACCACCGTTTACTGGGGACCCTCTTCCTTTTCCGCCGGTGAATCCTCCGCTATCATTTCGCGGATGTTGCTTCTTTTCTGATTTTGGAAACGATTATTTCCAGTAGCTCTGTTTCCCTGGTATCAGTTGTCCAGTCGGCTTCTGCATTCTCGTATCCGATGCCCTGCTTTTCCACACCTTAGGCATCGTTTCCCATTCATCCTTCTGGCGTATTCTTCTTTAGACAGATTCAGAGCAGGCCCTGCTCTTGACTAGTCCAATTCTATCGGTTCGCCTGGTGGTAATGCTCGACTTTCTCCTCGAGATGCTTGCGGTTTGAAGGTCCCATCCCCATTCCTGGATGATTGGACCACTCTATGTGCTATAGTATTTTCCCAGTTGCTCCGAACCATATTTAATTTGCTTTCTTTGTTGATTGCCCATCTTGCAAATCGTTCGGCTGTCGTATAGCGCAGGTCAGAGATTCCTCATGCCTCTCAAAGTCTCTCACTGCAGTTTCTCAAGAGGATGATGTAGAGAGTCGCATCATCAAACTCGGCCTCGTATTACAACAGTCGACATTCGTTCTAGTATGCTGAGAACGTTTGTTTTCCTTGCTGGAGTTTTTCTAGCTTTCATCTTGCTGTATCTTTGGCGTTAGGGTCTCCAACATTGTTCAAAGAGTGTCGCCTTGAACTCTTCGTACGTGACCCATTCCCTCTGTTTCTGTCCATCTTGGAAGGGCATGATTCATTGTCCTGCGAGTCCTCGGAGTAGAGATTCCACATATGGAATCTTAATTTCATCATGGTGATCTCCATATACCTTAACTGCAAAATATCCCTCGCATTGCGCTAAGAATATTCGTAGCTTATCTTCGGCTCCTTCGTATGTGTCAGGCTCCTTTGCTTTTGGTCGTTGGACATTTCCTTGCCCTGTATTTCGCGTGGCTGCAAGAAATACCTGAAACTAATTTTCAGTCATTCCAAGTATGCTGGTTCCTGGTGCCGGAGCGGCTGGGGCCGGTGGCCCAGGCACTGCGGATCCCGACATTCTCGCAGGCCATGGCGTTCCAGCAGGAGAGTTATCGACTGGTGATCCTTTCTTTGGGGTTACTGGGCTTGCTGCTCTTGAGGGTTCTGCAGAGACGTGATCTAGGGCGTCGCTGAATCCTCCTAGATTAAGATTTTGGTCGTCGATGTCAATATCTCCTTCATGGTCTGGGTTGAAGGATGCCGTCTTGTATCGTTTAGCGTCGCACTAGGTGACACTTTGTAATGTAACGATTCCTCTTTGGATAGTTAGTGCTTGGCGACAGGGAACGATACTTCTCTTCCTGTCTTTCTTCTTCTCCTTGTCTTACCATAGCTCTAGGCCTCTGCCTACGTTACCGATAGTACAAGACCCTTGTCTTCTACCGGGAACGCCTATTGTAAGCTTTCTCTAACTCTTCTTCGTAAAGCTCCTTCCTTGGCGTAACGATAACATTGCAATAAAGGTAAAGATTGTAAGAGTGTTTTATATTCGTTAAAGTAATGAGTAGGGAAAGTACTTAGATCAAAGCGTGAAGAACCTATCTTCCTCGGCCGCATCGGCCTCCTTATATAGTGTTCTTCCCGCCTTTAGTCATGTGACCTAAAGTGGTCACATGTATGAAACTAAATCATAACAAACTAGTCATATGACCAAAGTAATCACATGCTCAAAACCCATGACCTCATAGCGAGGTCATGTGCGAAACTCATAAACCAATCATAATGCAATAAACAAGTCATATGACTCAACTGAGTCATATGCACAAAACCCATGACATCATAATGAGGTCATGTGCGAAACATAAATCATATACGCAAGGCTTACCCGTAAGGCACACTTGTAAGGCATACTCGTCAGGCACATGTCCCATGACTCATACTTGAGCCATGTGCGAAAGCATCACAAATCCCACACACAATTAATCATATAACCCGAATAGGTCATATGCGTGAAACAATAACATACCTGTGACTCATAACCATGTGTCATGTGAAAACCCTTTCCTCGCTAAGCCACGTTCGTGACATTATATGATTTGTTATGTGTGGGATTTGTGATGCTTTCGCACATGGCTCAAGTATGAGTCATGGGACATGCGCCTGACGAATGTGCCTTACGGGTAAGCCTTGCGCATATGATTTATGTTTTGCACATGACCTCATTATGATGTCATGGGTTTCGTGCATATGACTCAGTCGAGTCATATGATTTGTTTATTGCGTTATGATTGGTTTATGAGTTTTGCACACGACCTCACTATGAGGTTATGGGTTTTGAGCATGTGATCACTTTGGTCATGTAACTAGTTTGTTATGATTTAGTTTCGCACATGTGACCACTTTAGGTCACATGACTAAAGGCGGGAAGAACACTATATAAGGAGGCCAATGCGGCCGAGGAAGATAGGTTCTTCACGCTTTGTTCTAAGTACTTTTCCTACTTATTACTTTAACGAATATAAAAACACTTTTACGATCTTTATCTTTATTGCAACGTTATCGTTACGCCAAAGAAGGCGCTTTACGAAGAAGAGTTAGAGAAAGCTTACGATAGGCGTTCCCGGTAGAAGACAAGGGTCTTGGACTATCGGTAACGTAGGCAGAGGCCTAGAGCTATCGTAAGACAAAGGAAGGAGAGGACAGGAAGAGAAGTATCGTTCCCCGTTGCCAAGCATTAACTATCCAGAGAGGGATCGTTGCATCTCTCTTGTGCCATCCACTTTCTAAGATGCTTTTTTTCAAGTCTTCTCCTTACTGTCCTACTAGAAACATTGGAAGCAACTTGTTCAGCAATATCAGAATAGGTAGTATGACTATTTTTAAGTGCTTCCTCTCCTATAGCATCATCTTATGACTTGGTAGTTTTAGGATGTCTTTCTCTACCTTATTTTCCTTGCCCTCTTAGTGTCTCTTTGTAATTGTGTCCCTGACAGTAGTGTAGGGGATATTAAGGTAGTGGGAAATTTTCTGATATCTCATTTGAGACCTGTGTAATCTGAGAATCTTCCTTCTAGTAAACTCAGAGAAATGTGTGGAGGGAATAGGTTTTTTGGCATAACTGTAAAGAATAGGAGAAATAGTTTATCAAAAAAAAGAATTGAGCAGAATAGTTTCTTCTTAGTTGACTTAGAGTAATTCTTTTAGGTACTGTTGAGAGTATAGGGTGATAAAGAGGGGTGGGTTGCCACTGATTGTTGAATTGTGGTTAATTTTGTTAATGCACAATAGGTAAAGTAGAATAGAATTGTAAGAACAATATTATATTGTTAAGGTCTCTTCTCTGTTGCTTGATAATGTCTAAAAGCTTGGGAGATATTTCAATATTTATATTCCTCATCTGAGTGTTTGTGGACTATATCTATCTATTATACAAACTATATACCTCTCTAATTATAGCTCACAATGTTGGGTATTCTTTAAAGATGCAAATACCTGGAGACTCGAAAATCACTACAACCTCTTCGGTAATTACAACATTACTAATTAGGAACTAGACTGTTCTCAATAGTAATTATCTGATCTTCAGAGTCATTAGACTTATGGACTAGTTCTCAAGTTGAACTGAGTTGGCTCCAATTGTCTTCCTTATCGATAAAATGATCAGTTTTATTTGCAGGTTGTATCCATAGAGGTAGTCACAATTTCAACCTTTATAGGTCACCAAACTTTTAACCACTATAACTCTGGATCCAACTGATAGATATCTTCTGGATGACTTCCATCTAATTCACTGGAAACTATTCTATTGGATTGGTAGATAATCTCTCAGTCAGCAACTCTTGGTTGCTCTAGGTAACAGAGTTTCAGTCATTATTCTAGTATTATGAACTATTCCTGCAAGCACAAGGCATTCTTAGGCCTGATTGTAACACTCTGTGAAGTCCATTGGCTTCTGTCATAGTATTTCTCGGAGTTCTAGACTTTTCTAGCTATCATAGGGTGGGTGCGAATGTATTTGTCTCTTGTAGAAATCCTTTAATATTTGCTATCATATCTTTGTGCAAAAATATCCTATTACATATAGACTTTGACAAAAATATCACATTTTTGAAGTCTAGTAACTCTTTGAATAATTGATGAATTTACTCCGTTTCACTTTTTAGACTTAGCCATAGGTTCTCTCTCATATATCCTGTGAACAGGATCTAGTCAGACAGATGGCAGTGATATATACAGTGTTATTCTTTTACCTTAAACTCTGTTACCTTATAGTTACAGGACGCAACTGAGATAAGTATGTATGATGATATACAGGCCCTATAAGAAGGGTAGAGGAGAGTGTTGAAGACCAGAGATTCTGATTATTAGTAGGTTACTCTAGTTAGGATAGTTCCTAGGTATTGGATCACGGTATTCCTAACAAATACCTACAGTCATGGCATATAGAGATATTGCTCTTGGATTCATGTGAAATGTAAAGGATAAACAGCGTAAAGATATTTTATTCACATAAAGTAATAAGTAAGGAAATTACTTAGAATAAAGCATGAAGAGTCTATCCTTCTTGGCCATACCAACCTCCTTATATAGTACTCTTCTCATCAACCCTAGCTCTAATGACTCATAACTATGAGTCATATGCGTAAAAATCCATTATTCATAATCAAGTCATGTGCGAAAATAACAAATCGTAATATAAACAAGTCATATGACTCAAGTTAGTCATATGTATGAGACCCATAACTTATAATCAAGTCATGTGCAAAACATAACTAATCATAATATAAGTAAGTTATACCACTCAAGTGAGTCCTATGTACAAGACCTATGACTGTAACTAGTACAGGTACTTGGTAAAAGATTTTGTTTTAAGTATCGCTCTATATTAGGCGGAGACAATCTGGTAGACTCCAGAATTGTCTAGGCTAACTAAGATTCGTTTTTGTAGATAGAGATTGTCTAAGAAGGTTCGAATTTACTCATTTCGTTTATAACTACTAAGAGTGAAATAAATTTAGTAAGGTACGATAGAATTGTAAAAACAATATTATATTGTTAAGGTTTCTTCTCCATTGCTTGATGATGTCTAAAGCTTAGGAGGCACTTCAATATTTCTATTCCATGTCTGAGTGTTCACAGACTATGTAATGATCCCTTTCTTAGATAGTTAGTTCTTGGCGACGGGGAACGATACTTATCTTTTCTGTCTCCTTCTTTCTTTATCTTACGATAGCTATAGGCCTATGTCCACGTTACCGATAGTACAAGACCTCTGTCTTCTATCGGGAACACCTATCGTAAGCTTTCTCTAACTTGTCTTCTTAGAAGCCCTTTTTTTGCGCAATGATATTATTGCAATAAAGATAAAGATCGTAAAGGTGTTTTATAATTGTTATAGTAATAAGTAGGAAAAGTACTTAGAACAAAGCGTGAAGAACCTATCTTCCTCGCCGCATCGGCCTCCTTATATAGTGTTCTTCCTGCCTTTAGTCATGTGACCTAAAGTGGTCACATGTGCGAAACCAAATCATAACAAACTAGTCATATGACCAAAGTGATCACATGCTCAAAACCCATGACCTCATAGCGAGGTCATGTGCAAAACTCATAAACCAATCATAATGCAATAAACAAGTCATATGACTCGACTGAGTCATATGCACGAAACCCATGACCTCATAATGAGGTCATGTGCGAAACATAAATCATATGCGCAAGGCTTACCCGTAAGGCACACTCGCAAGGCATACTCGTCAGGCGCATGTCCCATGACTCATACCTAAGCCATGTGCGAAAGTATCACAAATCCCACACATAACAAATCATATAACCTGAATAGGTCATATGCGCGAAACAATAACATACCTGTGACTCATAACCATGCGTCACCACAGACAGGAATTTACCAGAGCCTTCATCTCGCGCCGTCGAAG